>NC_090265.1:181037143-181159643 GCF_040414725.1 Anabrus simplex
ATCCTCCAACCATTCTGATCTTGAATTGGGCCATATATTCGTCTAATAAACTTTCTTTCAAATATTCTTAATTTATTTGCATCATCAACTGAAAGGTTCCAATCTTCTGAGACATATATCACTACAGGTCTAATAAGGGTCTTATATATTTTGAATTTTGTAGGTTTAGACAATAGATGAGATTTAAATAATGTAAGATTTGCATAATAGGCCCTGTTTCCAGCTATTATTCTATGATGTATCTACTCACTTATTCTATTATTGTTTGTCAACATGGTTCCCAAATACTCAAACTTTGTACATTCTCAAAACTATGCCCATTTATTGTCAGATTATCTTGACCACCACAATGAAAGATATATGGTAATATATAGCGATTAGCGATCCTATCCTTCATATTGAGTGTATATATCGAGCCAAAGATCGATACCCATACAGCTGCTGGTGATCTGGCAACCCTGTTTAGATCTGTGAACGACAGAACATTAGGAGAGCACACTTAACTACAGCTTTCTTCCGGTAGGTGGCTATGAGTCGCCCATAAAGTTCTGTATGAACTGCACACCTTGCAGTATGGCTGGCGTATTCCCGTGGCCATAGAGTTAGTAAATAATATGCTACAGGTAGCACCAGCGCCACTGTCCGTGAGAGAATCGTTGCAGCGAGCGAGCATGTTGAAATCTCAGCTGTTTGGGAAAAGTGCCCTCCATTGTATTCATCAGTGTAAATAGAGTACTTTTAAAACTGTGTGAATATTGATATGGTTTAAAATTCTTACATGTCAACATTCTCACATACCTAAGTGTAGTTGTGATGCTTCTCTTCAGTAGAAAGAAAGTCCAAATGGCTTAAATACAGGATAAATGAGTGTTAAAAGAGGATGGTTGTGATTAAGTAACACAAAATCAATTTAATGTTTATGTTAAGTCTTCAAACAATGTAACTTACGATTGGGGGTATGTATATTTCTCTATCTTTTGTGTAAATGACCATGACTTCAGCATAATTCTATCCAACGACCGTAAACATTCTCTCTCGTACGAAGCGAATGAGCGAGTTCTTAGGCCTACAAGTAATCATGACTATGTTTTTCCATAATGGTAGTGAATTCTTCCGAGTTAGGTAGTCATGAAATTGAAAACATAAACGCTAGTACCATTAGGTGACGTTCCCCCTCTATTAAGAAAGCCGGCTCCCAAAGATGTATGCAGGTCTCAGAACCTTTGTAAATACGAATGTGTTAATAGCTCAACATTTTGTTTTCAATAACTTTAATTGTTGTTTTTTCTGCAATGCAATGTCAATTGACATTTGACAATTGACAAGGACTATTTGGTCACATTAGTAGCAGATACTCTCTACACTTTGTTGGGTTCTGATAACGAAGAACATGCGATATGCTGCCCTGTATGAAGAGGTCAGTTTTCAATGCGTTCTGGAATAATTTGTGGTGAAAATGTAATGTTGTTTGTTGACATAACTCTGTAACTTGAAGAATCCCGCAACGCTATGTACTTCGCAACATTGTCAATATTCCTCGAAATCGGGGTCTTACAAATTGAGATGAACGTCTATATATTTTTGAGAACTTCACACTGATAGGACATGGAGTAAAGCATTTCCGCAGAGTTGGTGGACGGATTCACACGAGCTCAGCTGACACTTCCCGTATGCAATACGAATTTATATTTGTCTATTACACTTAGGCCCCTACTGCAATGGACTGGGCATCATAGAGCAGAACCACCAACATTATTCAGCATGAGCCGCCACTGTGTGATATTACTTCACAGTGATGAAAGGCAGGTGACTGTTCCCTCTTCTAGCTGAGTTTATAACTGTCGTGAGTAGAGTGATTCACATTTGAAGGGTAAGCACCACCTCCCCTAGTCAGAACAAAGCTTCCTATATGTCCATGTGCGCTGCATGAGAGTTTCTCTCATCACGTGACTAATGACGTTGGTGTTATGTTGAAGTGGAGCGGGAAACTTACTCCTGTTGTACGCATTAGTATTTGACTTAGGTCGTGCATGGAACATTCTCCAGTTACTGATAAATGTGTCTTCAAAAATGTTGAGTCAAGGAAAAATGCTAGTTGAATTAGCACTGTTAGAAAATCTAGGTAACTCACATGTTGAGAGAAGACCTAATGTACTTCATTCTTGTTTTTGTATTTCGACTGTCATAAAGTCTTATATTTTCAATATTATGTACTGACATGTGATTGAATTTAAGTCTAATTTCCAACAGTGTTGTTTTCAGAAATTAATGCATGGCGACAGGAATCCTGTCCTGACTGCGTGGAAAGTACTCAAGAGTAAAACCACAGATGTCATTACGCAACAAGACCCTGTATTATGAGCACTTCTTGTTTTTGAAAATGTTACTGTGTTCAGAAACCTTGCTTTGCACGTAAATATTACTAGATATAATGCATGTGTGAGATTTTTTACAAAGATGGAAGTTATTTTTATGTACATTGCATATGTTATTTTAAGTAGTAATTTGTGTCTTTAATAAACAGCTAATCATTTCATTTTTATCTAAAATATATAAGGTAGAACTTGCGTTTCATTTCAGTAGTAAATTTCAGCCTAAAAAAACTGTGAAAAATGTCATATTTATTTTAATGTGAAAGTCTCATGCGAGACCATTCACATTACATTTCAGCTAGTGACCACTCGCAGGTTAATAAAATACCTATTATTCACTAAGAATGGTCACAACAATGATGTAATATAAAAATTAACAATGAAAACATTTCCTTAGAACAAATTCAAAAACAATAAACCAACAACAATACATAAACTAAATTCTATTCAGAGCAACAGAAAACAATACATCTACAGTGATACATTGTGCTAAATGACCAACATGGCAAATTTTCCTCTGACTGTGTAGAATATCTTGGACGATAGGATACAACTTCCTCCATTATACTTCTGGCATTCTTTCCTGATTGCTTTATCATACTACATGCATTGAACGATCCAAGAATAAATTTTACTGTGTTTAAAGTCCAGTTATCAATAGCATAAAATAATACACAGAACCTAAAAATCTTAATGGACACTATGCTAAGGATGAAGTCAGTCTTCAATCAAGCTACTTCTGCTACATCTTTCTGGACAACTTAATAGCGATTATGTTATTTGACTTACCCCAAATTTGTCAAGCACTGCAGTATCATGAGATCCATGCAGTAACTCATGATAGATTACTTCATACAGAGTCAACATAGTTGTCCACACAGATGTTTCCTTCTCATACCTCACAAACAGTGTCATATCAAGTGCAGTGGGAAAGTCCAATTCTCCACTCAGAGCAAGATAAATGGCATCACAGAGGAGTTTAGATCGAGTCTTTGTGGGAATCAGTGCTCTTCCATTGATTAATGGAGATTTATCCAGATATTGTGATAGAAGTTCCCAATTCGTATGGTCGTAGTTCACAAGGAACATGCCTGAAAATTGAAGAAATGATTATTTGTTTAAGAAGAGAGATAGGAAAAATAATCTATATAAATAAAATTGTTCGTGTCTGTTTGTTTGTCTGTCTGTTTGTTCCACCATCACGTCGAAACGGCTGGATAGACCTCAACCAAACTTCATATTTAGAGTATACTCATCCCGGGGAAGGTTTCGATATGCATATCATTTTAAAATCTTTGAATACACGGGGGGTTTATAGGAAAACCAGAATGGTTTTTCCACCATCACGTCGAAACGGCTGGATAGATCTAAACCAAACTTCATATTTAGAGTATACTCCTCCCGGGGAAGGTTTCGATATGCATATCATTTTAAAATCTTTGAATACACGGGGGGTTTATAGGAAAACCAGAATGGTTTTTCCACCATCACGTCGAAACGGCTGGATAGATCTAAACCAAACTTCATATTTAGAGTATACTCCTCCCGGGGAAGGTTTCGATATGCATATCATTTTAAAATCTTTGAATACACGGGGGGTTTATAGGAAAACCAGAATGGTCTTTCCACCATCACGTCGAAACGGCTGGATATATCTCAACCAAATTTCATATTTAGAGTATACTCATCCCGGGGAAGGTTTCGATATGCATATCATTTTAAAATCTTTGAATACACGGGGGTTTATAGGAAAACCAGAATGGTTTTTCCACCATCACGTCGAAACGGCTGGATATATCTCAACCAAATTTCACATTTAGAGTATACTCATCCCGGGGAAGGTTTCGATATGAATATCATTTTAAAATCTTTGAATAGACGGGGGTTTACAGGAAAACCAGAATGGTTTTTCCACCATCACGTCGAAACGGCTGGATATATCTCAACCAAATTTCATATTTAGAGTATACTCATCCCGGGGAAGGTTTCGATATGCATATCATTTTAAAATCTTTGAATAGACGGGGGTTTATAGGAAAACCAGAATGGTTTTTCCACCATAACGTCGAAACGGCTCGATAGATCTCAACTAAACTTCATATTTAGAGTATACTCATCCCGGGGAAGGTTTCAATATGCATATCATTTTAAAATCGTTGAATAGACGGGGGGTTTATAGGAAAACCAGAATGGTTTTCCTCCATTTTCTCTTATACTATTGATTTTCTGTAAACTTCGTTTACCGTACGTGAAACGTCTCTTCATTATAAACAACTTTCGTTATGTTCATAATTTACCTTACTCTTTACATGACGGAGAAATTTACAATTTTCTGCTGGTACCATGCTCTGCATTGAGTGACCGACAGACCGACAACGAACCTACAGGTTACCATGGCAACATCTCTGACTGCATGCCAGCAGGGAAGTAACGTATTGCCATTTTCCTCATCATGCTTTTAAATTCGTGATTGTTCCTTGGGTAGAAGGCAAGAGAGGCGTCAATCGGCCTATCTGCGGGATATTGGCGGAATATCGTTGGATGTTATAACCGCCTTCGAATAGATTAAGTAATAACACCATTAGTCATCTTATTATTTGTTTACCTAGGAATCACTGGACCTAAATTTCTTCTCTGTTACCGCTTTATTATATCCATAACTCACACTAGCATAATTTATTGAGGGGCATTTGATTTTCCAATACATTAACTTGGCTGTCCTCAGTTATAATCCATTTTCTATTACTTTCAACTTTCTTAACTGTATTATGTTCTTCCTTAATTACGCCGTATGTACGCGAGTGCTACAAACTACTGGATGTATTTCCACCAATACTCATATTTAGAATACACCTGTCCTTGATAGGTTTTAGGGCAAATATTGTTTCTAAATCCCTGAACTGACTGGGGGTTTATACGAAACCGAAACAGTGATTTTGCACTTCCACAAAATATACACAACCAACGTTAATTTAAATCTACCTGCCTTGGTAGAAATTAATTTCTAAACCTTTTTTCTCATGTGCATCATTTCGATACGAGGATTAATAAGGGAGATATCATTAATGGACCGTTTTTTTGTACAAGTCCCATCGGACTTAACTCACGAGCGGGTGCGTGTAAAGTGTATTCCTTACAACTTGAAAACTACTGAAGACATTCGAACCAAAATTCATATTTAGCATCAACCTGTCCAAAGGTAGGTTTTAAATGTAAATAACATTTCATGTTCCGGAATGGACTGGCGGTTTATAGGGAACCGAAATGGTGATTTTACTCTTCCACAATATATACAGAACAAGACCAACCTGACTGGAAATCGACCAAACGTGATGGAATTCCACCTCTAAACCTTTTTTTCATTTGCATTTTTTCGTCAGGAGGATTAATAAGGGAGATATCATGAATGGTCACTTTTGCAGGTTAAGTCCAGCGGACATAACCAAAAAGGTGTTTTACATGGAGAAGATTCCTTATCTATATAAATCAAATCGTAACGACTGTGTGCCTCTACACTGACTATTTTGGCAAAATTTTCGTACAGCTTTCCGTTTAAGGGGTAATAATGACTGTACCGGGTGGTACACCTCCACGCCGCTAATTTAAAATGTGCGCCAGTTGAAACTCCTCTGCTGGAGGAAGTCTGAACTTTATCTACGGTATTAATTTTCTACTTTCTCAGAAGATGTCACTACCTGGAAATTTTGGAGTTTTTGAACTGTGTCATTTTCGACGTATTTTTGTTTTGCTTGTAGTAAGAAGTGTGAACTTTCTCTTCTAGAGGACACTACTGAAGATCAACAATAGTGCACCCTAGTGCGGAGTGAAAGAACTGTTTTTTTTTGGAGAAAATTTAACTTCAAAAGTTTGTTCCTTGCTAAATTTCTTTCAGTCATTGTTTAACTTGGCAATATTAACCCTTTCTTTCCCCTTGTTTTGAATTTAGCCAATCCCGAATTTCTTAAATTAATTTTCCACCAATAATGTGTTTCTTCTTCATCTTGTGTAGGGGTTTTCGTTATCCACCAATAAAAAGATTGTGGGCGGGTGTTTTCCTTCCTGAAACGCCTCGAACTTTCCGCGAGAGTATATAAACTGCTGATTTGAGGGTCTCTGCACCACTTCTGTTCCATCTTTCAGTGTGTAAAGTACATAGCAGGGGGCGGGAAGCGCCTCTTTCTTCGGCAGCGGTCAACAACAAGGTAATGGCCGATTAATAACTTCTTTCTTTGCTAGCTCAGCAGTTTAACTCTCGGGGCGGGTCCGAAGTTTTTCCATAATGTAACCTTCCTTAAAATGTATCTATTCTATCTTTAAACTGCATATCGGGATAGAGAGTGCTTAACCCTCTCGAGCTGGAGGTTATTGTTTTGAGGTGAACTTATTTTTCTCAACCTATTCTTCGTTAACGTAAAGCAAATTGTTCTTTTCTAAAGTCACCTCTGTAGTATGGGATTAGCCCTTGCATTAGTGGCCTAGAGCCAGATTAGGTTTTAAAAACAAATGCATTAGGAGTGCAGATCGCCTCCTCTCTAATTGTTATTTTAGAGGTCATGTAATTAACCTTCTTCTCATTTAATAGACCTCAGTAGGTTGGGTATTTTACCCCTGTGTATATGTCCTTGGAGGACAGCTTGAAGGTGGAATTAGGTGTGGCCTTTGACAGGCCTGAATTTTGAGAGCAAGTTGCTCTTTTCCCGAAAATTTTGTTTTCTGCGTGCCTCAAGGAGGCCTTACTGTGTATTTTGGAGCAAGTGCTCCTAGGCATGAATGGGGTTTTCTGCCCCTCTGTTGAAACTTGTGTTTGGGGTAAAACTGGGCTAATTGCTCAAGAAGTGTGAGGCTGGGGCTCGAAGCCCAAATCCTGTAAATATTGTAATTGTATTTTTATTGCCTTGCTACTCTGTACCTGCCATGATTGTTATTTCTTTATTTGGAAAAGAAAATATAACCTTGTTAATTTTACATGCACTATAATTTCGTAGCTTGAGACCCATTCACACCCGCACCTTCTTTCACGCATAACTACCACAAAAACACGGTAACAAGTGGTAGCAGAGCGTGGTTGAATGGGTCTCAATTTAGCCCCTTTTGACGGCTAAACATTGCTTTGATTCATACTCTAACAATTTTCTCAGTTGCTGGAATTTTCTGATTTTTTTTTTTAAATTGTTCTGTCATCATGCCCGGCCCTCGCGATGTTCTCCATCTTAACTATTTGCGCAAGGAGGAGTTGATCTATGAGTTAACTATCAGAAATGTGCAATCTGGAGGCACGGTTGCGATAGACACCAACAAGCTTAGAGAGTCCCTTGATTTGCCCATTTCCATCCCCAATTTGGGAGAGAAAGAAATTGACGACTCTCTTTCCACGATCACCGAGAATACTACTGGGCTAGCATCGGTAGTTAGTTTTTTTGACGAAAATGATCCTTCTCCTAATCAAATTAAGCGTGTGCAAGCCAGGCTATATCATTTTTCAAATAGAGTTAACGATCTGTTGTCTCTGAAGTTGAATGACGTTCAGAGGAAGGAAGCTAGTACGTTGCTTGAAAGTATTTCTGAATTATCCAGCAAGGTCACTCAATTGTTAACTGGGGAAGTTCCTCCCAAAATTGATCAACCCACCACGATGAATGTAGGTAGCGAGGAAGAGCCTCCTAAGGGAGAAGCCAATAGGATAACCGTTGCCGCTCAAACTATCTCTGCCCCATTGGACAACGAGTCTGAACGCCGTGCATCGTTGAGTAATATACGTTCTGAATTAACTTCCTTGCCATTGAAACCTTTACCTACTATGTCACCCGGGTTTAGCAGCTTGCCTCATCCATTGGCAATGTTGCTCAGAGGTATCTCTAAGTTTTCCGTTACTACCACCAGTGACGTAATTTCATTTTTAAGATTTTTAGTTGAATTTCAGGATCATGCTCTTGTTTTTTCTCTTTATCCATGTCAAATTTTGCAAATTATCTATCCCTATGCAATAGGTATTCTCTCAGACAAAATAGTTAGAGCCATTGCCGAGCAATCATCGATTGAAGACTTCCACGCCCACTTGCTAGCTAACTTCATCCCGGCCAGGGCAAGGTCCTCCCTTATTCAGAAGTACTATTATCGGGTACAGCGCTTGGATGAAAACTTGGCAGATTTCATCCAAGATATTTAGTTCTATACTAGGGTGTTTGCTCTTCACTTCCCTGAGGATCAGATTGTACAAGCTATTGTGGAAGGAATTTCACCATCCTATAGGTCATATTTGTGTTTCGCGGCGTGCCCGCAAACCTTCTCTGAACTTGAAGCATTGGCCGTCTCAGCGGAAGGAGTTAGATACGCCGACTCCTTGCGTGTCGCGAAAGAACCCCCTCCCTCTTTTAGTAATCTTCGGCCTCCACCTCGCCGACCAGTCACACCCCGTAAATGTTATGCTTGCGGGTTGCCCGACCATCTGCGCAATAAGTGTCCACTGATCAAGCCGAGTGGGACAAGGAATGGGGCCGGTTCATCACAAGGCTGTTTTAAATGTGGGGCTTTCTCACATATCGCCAAAAATTGCCCAAATTCAAATAGCACCCCCTCCTGCTCAACTTCTGGTGCAAACTCCACCAATACCAATAATAAAAAATGACTAATGGCTTCGGCTGAGTCAACTAATCCCTCTTCCCGAGGCTCAGCCCCTGGTAAACAGGTCGAAAATTCAGGGAATGTTCTATCTTCACATTCATCTTTCGAATGCCCCAAAGAATGTCTTAGGATTGCGGCGGATCCCCCGCACCTGTTCCTTTTCTTAAGATTGAGTTAAATAACGAGCCTATAACAGCTCTATTAGATTCAGGCAGTGTTTGTTCAATTATTTCGGACCAATGGTATTCAAAATTGAAATCTGTTTGTAAACTACCTGACTATGTCTCATCTCCTGTTCAATATGTTTCGGCTAATTCATCTCCATTGGAAATCCTAGGTTCTGTAAATGTCAAAATTCGTATTTTTAAATTTACATGGAAAATCAAATTGTTTGTGGCTAAGCACTTGTCTTGCCCCATTATATTGGGAGCTGACTTCATTTCTTACACTGGTCTTGTGCTCGATCTCCAGAGTAGGTCGTGCACATTCAAATTTGCGTCCAATTGTAAAATTCCCTTGTTAAAGTGTAATTCTGTATCATGTTCATCTATTTCGCCTACCCAGGATGAGATGTTGTTAGACCTTAGACATCTACCTGAGGAGCAGGCTGATAGTATTCGTAAATTATGTCAGTCATTTCCAGAGGTGTTCTCTGATACTCTTGGTGTTACTGACCTTATTGAATACAAAATTGAGGTCACGGATTCGATTCCTGTCCGTTTTCCACCATATAGGCTATCTCCACTTAAAATGAAGGCATTGAAAGAAATCATCGATCAAATGTTGAAGGATGGTATTATTAGGCCCTCTAAGTCGGCGTATTCTTCGCCTATTTTTCTAGTCCCGAAACCCCAAGGAGGCTTCAGGCCTGTCATTGATTATAGGGCTCTCAATCGGAAGGTGGTGTTGCAATCCGTACCCCTTCCTGACCTTCATTCTTGTTTTTCATGGTTTCGTATGGCCAAGTTCTTTACTATCTTGGACTTGAATCAGGCCTATAATCAAATTCCCCTTGCCGAAGAGTCTAAACATCTTACAGCGTTTGCCACGGACTGGAACTTATACGAATACAACCGCGTGCCTTTCGGGCTCCCCACGGGAGCAGCTGTACTCACTAGGCTGCTAGATAGGGTCTTCTCCGACATCAAATTTGAGTACTTGTATCACTACTTGGATGATGTCGTCGTATTTTCGGAGACCTTTGAAGAACATCTAGATCATCTGCGAGAAGTTCTCAATCGCCTTCGTAAGGCTGGGTTAACTGTCAAGTTGTCCAAGGTGGCCTTTGCTAAGCCCTCTATGTCATTTCTAGGGCATATTGTGTCACCTGATGGTGTTACCGTCGATCATTCCAGAACACAGGCCATCCGTGATTTTAAACCTCCCAAGGACATTAAAGGTATCGCCAGATTCATTGGTATGGTCAATTTCTTCAGGAAGTTTATTCCTAACTTCGCTAATAGAGCGGCGCCCTTAAACCTTCTTTGTAGGAAAGGCATCAAATTCGAGTGGGGACCTTCTCAACAAACCGCTTTTGAAGATCTTAAATTAACTCTCTGTAATGCCCCTGTACTTGCTATGCCTGATTTCTCGAAGAAATTCATCGTCCAAACCGACGCGTCGTCGTCAGCAGTAGCTGCAGTCCTTCTTCAAGAGACTGAACTAGGGAGGCGACCCATCGCCTATGCATCTAGGACTCTATCGGCTCAAGAAGCCAAGTATTCTATCTATGAGCTCAAAGGGTTGGCAGTCTTATTTGCCTTAGAGAAGTTCCGTCTCTATCTGGAACATGTCAAATTCGACCTGGAGACAGATAATCAAGCCTTACGCTGGGTCTTAGGTAGGCCGCGTCGTACCGGTTGTATAGCCCGTTGGGCCATCCGTATTTCTGCCTTCCAATTCGATGTCCGGCATATCAGAGGTACCGAAAATGTTGTTGCTGATGGACTCAGCCATATGTTTTCCAACGACGTTGAGAACCATGAACCGGTCGATAGTTCATCTCCTCCCGAGTCCATGCTATCTGATGTTAATGCCATCTTAACAGATGCTCCCATGCTCTTTAGGGATATCGAGAAATACCAACGTGAAGATCCGAGGCTGGCTCCGATAATGGAAACCCTTTCTTCTGGGGAACATGTTGTCCCTTATGTTCTGAGGAATGGTGTTTTATGTTGCCCATCGAGGCATGATAAGATGATGAAAGTTGTCGTTCCAGCTGTTCTTGTACCTATGATCTTCAAGTATTATCATGAGACCCCATTAGGAGAGCATCTTGGTATTTTTAAAACTCGTGAAAAGATTCGTGAAAGGTTCATCTGGAAGGGTATGGACGGTGAATTCCGTGAACTAGTAAAAGCTTGTAAATCTTGTTTGCTCAGTAAACCAACCATGTCCACCAAGGTAGGCCTTCTGTCTTCGCATCAAGCGTCGCACCCCATGGAATGCCTGTATATTGATTATGTAGGACCCTTCCCCCAGTCAAAGGGAAATGCCAACAACTTCATCTTTGTATGCGTAGATGGTTTCACAAGATTTCCCTGGTTATTTCCGACTAAGCTGGCTACCGCTCAGTCCACCATTACTTGCTTAAATTCTATTTTTGCCTCTTTTGGTCCGTGCCAATATATTGTGTCTGATAATGCTAAGGCGTTCACATCAAATCTTTTTCGTAAATTCTGTTTTGACTTGTCCATCTCTCATGTAACTACTTCTGCTTATTACCCTCAACCATCTCTGGCTGAACGGGTTAACCGTAATCTCAGGTCCGCGCTTATTGCCTATCATCATGAAGATCATTCCAGGTGGGACACGTCCCTGCATTGGTTAGCTTTTGCTTTGAATTCGGCGGTTCATGAATCACATAAATTTACTCCAGCCTCTTTGATGTTCAAGTTTGTTCCCAACACGCCGCTCTCTAACCTCTGGTCCCTGAGTGACATTCTACCTGAGACAATAGATCCGGACAACATTAAAGATCTTTGGAAGAAGGCTAAAGCCAATCTTACAGTGTCTCATGAAAAGGTTAGGGAAAGGTATGATCGTGGACGGAGACCCACCCCTTTGAAGGTAGGTGACCAAGTAATGGTCAAGAATTTTGTTCCCGCGGGCAAGCTTGCCCCCAGATTCCATGGGCCGTGTGTCATTCTCGATTTCCTTACGCCGGTTACGTTGTTATTAAGCAATCCAGCCACCGAGAGGATATTTAGGGTTCACTTGTCGCAGGTGAAACCTGTATAATTTCTGTGCTAACTTGCCTCATATTATCTTGAAAGGAATATGAAGGTTATATATATATATTTTTTTTTTGAGTTTCACTTTTAAGGCTTTCTGCCCCTTCTATAGTATTTTGTTTTATATGTAAGCATTTTTGTGAAACCTGCCCCGAACCGTTAAACTGCCATCCTGTCCTTGCCACGGCCATTACCACGCTCCCGTCTCCTGCTCCACTCTACACAGGGGCTTAATTAATGCCATGGATATCTGCACGCCGCTGGCCCCTCAACCTCTCCACAAGCCTGTGCCCTCAAAAAAGATGATGGTCCAACAAATTCTGCCGCCTGGTTTTAATGTTTCAGTGCCCCCGCAGCCGCGCGGCGCCGTGCCGCGACTGGGATAGAGGAAGGGCCCCCTCGACCCCAGCGAGGACGACATGTGCACGGCGAGCCGGAGCTCTCCTCCCGGCCAAGGCTGATGTGCGGCGCACGACCTACTAATTGCCCGCAGCCTGTATATGTTCACCGCGGGCGCGGCGTGCTTCAACACCACTGCTCCCCTCATAGTGCGGGCGAGCGGTATCTCAGGGTACTTGTGGGGTCCGAGCGGCCGCCTTTGGACGCAAGCCGCAACGGCCGGTCTGGCCATCCAACTTAATCAACATCAACTACATGGACAGTTACTATCAGCAATTACTATACCTGAGAATTCAACAACAATATCTGGTGGACTTAGAAAATTTTTCCTCAACTTTAAAACTAAAGTTTTTCTTCTGAATTCAACTTCTACAAACATAAAGACTTTACTTCGCCAGTCACAACAAAAATTTTGAAACTGAATCAAACCACATTAAGAAAATCCTATAAATACTTCTGCAATTAATCTCCATATCAACATCAAAACTTGGACCTTGTTTCCAAACAAATTGCATGTGTCACCCCTGGAGGAACTTTTGGGGGGGGAGGTCTGTACCGGGCGGTACACCTCCACGCCACTAATTTAAAATGTGCGCCAGTTGAAACTCCTCTGCTGGAGGAAGTCTGAACTTTATCTACGGTATTAATTTTCTACTTTCTCAGAAGATGTCACTACCTGGAAATTTTGGAGTTTTTGAACTGTGTCATTTTCGACGTATTTTTGTTTTGCTTGTAGTAAGAAGTGTGAACTTTCTCTTCTAGAGGACACTACTGA
Source organism: Anabrus simplex (assembly GCF_040414725.1). Classification (NCBI taxonomy): domain Eukaryota; kingdom Metazoa; phylum Arthropoda; class Insecta; order Orthoptera; family Tettigoniidae; genus Anabrus; species Anabrus simplex. Next base: position 181,050,544 of record NC_090265.1, read on the forward strand.
AGATCAACAATAGTGCACCCTAGTGCGGAGTGAAAGAACTGTTTTTTTTTGGAGAAAATTTAACTTCAAAAGTTTGTTCCTTGCTAAATTTCTTTCAGTCATTGTTTAACTTGGCAATATTAACCCTTTCTTTCCCCTTGTTTTGAATTTAGCCAATCCCGAATTTCTTAAATTAATTTTCCACCAATAATGTGTTTCTTCTTCATCTTGTGTAGGGGTTTTCGTTATCCACCAATAAAAAGATTGTGGGCGGGTGTTTTCCTTCCTGAAACGCCTCGAACTTTCCGCGAGAGTATATAAACTGCTGATTTGAGGGTCTCTGCACCACTTCTGTTCCATCTTTCAGTGTGTAAAGTACATAGCAGGGGGCGGGAAGCGCCTCTTTCTTCGGCAGCAGTCAACAACAAGGTAATGGCCGATTAATAACTTCTTTCTTTGCTAGCTCAGCAGTTTAACTCTCGGGGCGGGTCCGAAGTTTTTCCATAATGTAACCTTCCTTAAAATGTATCTATTCTATCTTTAAACTGCATATCGGGATAGAGAGTGCTTAACCCTCTCGAGCTGGAGGTTATTGTTTTGAGGTGAACTTATTTTTCTCAACCTATTCTTCGTTAACGTAAAGCAAATTGTTCTTTTCTAAAGTCACCTCTGTAGTATGGGATTAGCCCTTGCATTAGTGGCCTAGAGCCAGCTTAGGTTTTAAAAACAAATGCATTAGGAGTGCAGATCGCCTCCTCTCTAATTGTTATTTTAGAGGTCATGTAATTAACCTTCTTCTCATTTAATAGACCTCAGTAGGTTGGGTATTTTACCCCTGTGTATATGTCCTTGGAGGACAGCTTGAAGGTGGAATTAGGTGTGGCCTTTGACAGGCCTGAATTTTGAGAGCAAGTTGCTCTTTTCCCGAAAATTTTGTTTTCTGCGTGCCTCAAGGAGGCCTTACTGTGTATTTTGGAGCAAGTGCTCCTAGGCATGAATGGGGTTTTCTGCCCCTCTGTTGAAACTTGTGTTTGGGGTAAAACTGGGCTAATTGCTCAAGAAGTGTGAGGCTGGGGCTCGAAGCCCAAATCCTGTAAATATTGTAATTGTATTTTTATTGCCTTGCTACTCTGTATCTGCCATGATTGTTATTTCTTTATTTGGAAAAGAAAATATAACCTTGTTAATTTTACATGCACTATAATTTCGTAGCTTGAGACCCGTTCACACCCGCACCTTCTTTCACGCATAACTACCACAAAAACACGGTAACAATGACCATCTGCATAATTTTTGGTTTAGTTTCCTGAAAGTCCTAATTTTTACCCGCCTCGCCCAAAATCCGGATTGCGGCATAATCTGCCAGAAGAAAAAGAAGATAATTGAAATTTGACAAAATTATACGTTTTAGCCTGTAACGAACGGAAAACATCCAAGATCATTAAATTTTTCACTTTTTATCCCCAAAGAATATCGAAATATGCAGGCAATTTTAATGGTGGTGCAGACCTTCGGAAATTTCCATCACATAACAGATTGCACAATCTCCGTTCAATTTGGAATGATCTACAACCTCGGTCTTATGACTTTTTGCCGTATCTGTATCAATTTTACGTTTGATTTTTCTCTATTAATGGATGTTAAGTCAATTTGGAATTTTCACATGCATAATTCATACCTTCGATTACTTATATGAAATACAGAATCATCAAACTCTTCACGAAAATTGGCCCACCCATGTGAGCCAAATGCTATGTATCTAGCTGTCACATAATTATCCAAAAAGTAATGTAATGTGAGATAATCTTACAAGAACGTTACCCTGTTCCACGTTTCTAACTCAATCTGACCCAAGAATAGATGACATATCATAGGACCAGCCATTTAGGCCACTAAATCCGGCGTGTCTTATGGTATAATCCTTTGTCGATATGATGTACGTTTAGTAGCAGTTAATCTGTAAATGAAGGTCTTCAATATTGTAAACACGCATATACTTTCGTATGTCGACCTATATATATTCACTGATGTCGATTTGTAGCGATCGAGAAAGGGTGGGTCTGCTATTGTAATCAGTACTCCCCACACCGACTTTGACTGGCAGTATGAAAGGGTTCCTTCTCCAACTCCTGTGTAACTGTCATTAGTAAGGAAGGTCTACAATTGTAATGAATAGTTCACTTCTTGATTTGACTTGCAGAAGGCAAGTGAGCATGCAGTTTTGTTTAAAACTCCCCTACCCGACTGTGTTTGGCAGTAGGCAAGGGTGTCCGCCATTATAAAGAAATGTCCTCATCTAAAATGTGACTGGCATTAGGCATAATGGCCTGCTATTTTGATGGAAACTCACCAACTTGGTGTGACTGGCAGTAAGCTGGCTGGAAGTAGGAAAATGGGCCTGACATTATAATGATAACTGCACAACTCAATTTCGAGTGATAGTAGGGTAATTGCCTGCCATTATAATAAAAACTGTAATCTGTCCGGAAGTAGGAAAGGGGGGCTGCCATTTTAACGAAAACTCCCCAAATCGATTCTGTCCGCACAGTAGGCAATGGGGCCTGCAATTATAATGTAAACTTCCCAACTCGATTGTGAATGGCAGTAGGCAAGTGAGCCTGCCGTTATATCACAAATCCATAACAAACACTTTACATTGGAAACAACGTACGAGGACCTCCCCATGCTCTTTCTCGGATAACGCTAAGAGACATGCAATTTTAAAACAATCTTATTTACTGCATGCACACTATTTACTTCGATATTCGAATACAATGTAGAATACCGTAGCGAAGCACGGGTACATTCGCTAGTTAATTATAAACCAGGAAGATGATGATATCTAACGTAGTTTTTCCCCAGATTGGTATGTAACCCAGTACAGGTATGCCAAACTCTGGTTATTAGTGAACACGCATGTAGCAAAAGCTTTGGCAGAAAATGGAAATTAATGGAAAGTAAATACCGTACAACTTTTTTTGTGTTTTACTGCAACCAGTGTGCAGTTTGTAATCTTACTGGAGGGAAGATGGGATGGATTTAATAAGTTAACTGTAATTGAAAATTGTCAGTCTTCTTCGTTTTAACATTGTTCTGCAGGTGCAGTGTCTGTCTGCTCTTTGAGTCCTTAAATGCCATTCTGCATGGCCCTGAGCATCATTTGACCCAATCCAATGTCTCTCATGTCCACTTCGAAAGTACAGTATTTTGCCAGCGTTATTTAGGTTTACATCAAGGTGGAAGGCACGTTTGGCAGCTGTGCCAGGTACTGTATGTAGAACGTGGCCATACCATCAGAGGTCCCTTTCCTGCAGTTTTTCTATAAATGGTGCAATGCCCATTTGCTGTTGAATTGTGTCATTCCTGATTTGGTGGTTTAAGGAGATGCCCATCAACCAGTAGAATATTTGTATCCCCATGACGTGAAATTGGTGTTCGGTGCTTTTGTTGGACAGTCCACATTCAGCTCCATACAGCACAATTTTTGAATTTGTGAATTTTTTGACTTAACTATTATCAGGCACCCAAGCTACTTAAGATATAAGATTTTCAGAAAACCCACCCAAACAGTTATTATAATCCGTCAAGATTCTTCACAACCTCAAATTCACAAATGAGTAGCATACAACAACATGGTGTACTAAGCCTTCAATGTTCCAATGTCTAAAAGAGACCTCAAAAATGAGTTGAACACCATTCATAATATAGCTAAATCTAATGGATGCAACAGTTTCTTTATTGAAAGAATAATCAATAAATATAAATATCATCCCTCTACTACTTTGAAAAAGATAAATAAAACAATTCCACCCTTTCTATCTTTACGTTCAATGAACAAATTTCCAAATTCACCAACGTCTTTAAAAAGCACGATGTAAAAGTAGTTTTCAAAATCAATAATAGGAATGCACAAGTCTTACACAATGCCACAACCATAAACAAGTTCAATAGTTTTTTGAAATCAGGAGTATACAGCATTATTTGCAACAGTTGTAATTCTTCTTACATCAGACAGACTGGGAGGAACTTTAATATAAGTTACTTGGAACACGTCAATGCCCTGAAGTACAATAAATTTTCAGCTGTAGGACAGCATATACATGACTATAATCACAAATTCACAGACATAAAACAAGATGTGGAAATTCTCAAAATCATCAACAAAGGACCCCTCCTTAACATTACTGAAAGCTGCTTCATACATATAGATCAATATTTTAACCTGAATCATAATCTTAATGACATTTTAGAAAAGTCGAATATCATATTTGACCTTCTAATTCCCATTTTTAGAAACGTCATACCAACAAGTCATAATTCAGTTTTTCATACTATTCAGAGCACCTTTCCTCAGCAGCCATCTGTTTTCCCACATCCTTCAGCCCCACCTTAATCCCCCCTTCCCCTCCTCCCCTTTCTCCTTTCCATGACTTCTCGCCTTGCCCTGCCCCTCTCTCCTTGCCCCGCCCCTTCCTTTTCCTTTGAATCTCATAACCGTTAGTATGAGGCACACAACAATAGGCCACGCACCACATGCCGCAATGAGAGGTAAGTCTCATATAACCCATGCCACTTTTTCATTCATTCATTTAGTTTCCATAGACTGTACAATTACGCACATATTTTGAAATATTTTGACTAACAAGCTCTCTCCTTCAGTTCATTAATTTTATCTAATTTTATCCATTATTCATTCAGGCTAACTTCATGGACACCACAATGAATTGCGAATTTATACCGGCCACAAATTAAGAATGTGTCAGTTTTAACCATATCTTCATGAGCTGTCCTGACAATGTCCAACAGCATTTCAGCACGATTTTAACAAGCACTACGGAAAAATTTCATTTTATTTTCATTGGTTGATGTGGAAACACCATCTACCAGTTTTGGGTCAGCTGGTGGTTATTTACAGTGGCGTCCAGTGGCTTGCATACTGCTAATACCACTCAAGTAGATTTGGTGATTGATGATCTGACTACAGAATCAACATTTACCAGTTCCCGTTTTGCAGTTGAAATTTGTTATGACTAGCAGTGATAGAACTAACAGTTCTACAAATATTAATGCAAGAAAGAGTTTCGATGATGAACATACTCCAGATGCTAAGAATTTAGAACCTAATTTATTTTTTAAATTTTACACATAGTTCATCCCAGATTTCAATGTCAATAGTGTGTTTGTACATTTGTTTTTATGTCAATTGTGTGTTTGTACATTTGTTAAAGAATAATGGCTTTCACGGCTGGTGTCAATATAATAAAAATCTTCTGGGCTATTATGCCGTGGTCCACTCCTCTCATTTCTTCCAGATGTTTCGACTACTGCTGCGGTAGTCAAAACGTCTGGAAGAAATGAGAGGAGTGGACCACGACATAATAGCCCGGAATATTTTTATTATTTTGTACATTGGTTTTGTTATTAAATGTATTACATTAAGGCTGATGATGGCCAGCCAAGGCTGAAACTAGTCCCTAGTTTAGTAATGTAAGTCAAAAATATTGCATATTATAGTATTGAAAAGGTGGACCATTACAACATTAATTAATTAATTAATTATTATTGTTATTACAATTCAATATGGATCAAAACCATGAAGTTTATTTCCTATGATGGTATCATTACTTGGATTAATTTCCAGGTATTCTGTCTTCCTGATGTTCAGGCAGAGACGATATAGGAAGAGGCAGTTATTCCATTCTTCAACTAGCCCGTGCCAATTGTTCCCTGAAAATTCACTTTCTCTTTGCTGTTTTATTCCTCAGATTCAGAAGGAGAAGGACTGAAGAAAGAGGAAAGTTTTAAAGACCAAGTAACAGATAGCCCGCCTGGTGCCTATGATCATTAAGGTCTATATGGTCTGACATCGTGGTTAGTCGGTTCAAGACCTGTTGGGGAAAGCATTTTCATCTTCAGAATATTGGCTGGTACGGTAGGAGAGGTGGTGGTTATAGAATTTCCAATCACTAGATTGCATGCCAAAGGCCTGGATTCAATTCCAAACCTCTCTGCAGAATTCGTATGGAGTGAGGGTGTATGATGCTGCTGATAGGGATTTGTCCAACAAATGGGCACATAAAGCTTTGAGCAGAACCGTTTGGTGTTAATCGATTGGAGTAGTCTATGTGTTGACAGCAGGTTTCACCCTTTCCCTATATCACCACCACCACCGCACATCCAGACATGCATATCACCCATCGGTGTCAAATAGAAAGACCTGCACCAAGCATCACTGGAGGACCGACCGACCGACCGACCGACTGACCGATCAACCAACCAACCAACCAACCAACCAACCAACCAACCAACCAACCAACCAACCAACCAACCAACCAACCAACCAACCAACCAACCAACCAACCAACCAACCAACCAACCAACCAACCAACCAACCAACCAACCAACCAACCAACCAACCAACCAACCAACCAACGTCATATTTTCAAAATTGAGAAAAGTACGCTTTTATCTCCTTGGTGTCTGCCTCCGTACCATAACGGTTAGTGTTATTAGCTACCACCCTCGGGGCCCAGGTTCGATTCCCGGTACTGCCACAAGTTTATGAATAGCAGAAGATCTGGTATGTGGTTGAAATGATACATGCAGCTCACCTCCATTAGGGGTGTGCCTGAAAAGTGCTGCACCACCTCGGGTTGAGGATATGAGTTTACTTTATCTACTTGGTCAGATGACAAATGTTACCCAAATTTCGGTAATTTTTTGAGCTATCATCAAGTGTTCCTAGATAAAGGTACATAATCATCTAGTTAGATCTGCTGGAAGTGAAAATTGGGTGTCACTGTCGATAATAGGACTTCATAAGTATTTTGAAGAAAAAATTGCGTCCAAAACCCAGTTACCGGGAGAGATAAATTTTAAGGCACAGGAGAAGGGATAAATGTCTGAAGAACTGATGAAAAAAAAGTAAGCTAAGATGATGACTTGGCACTTTATTAAGACAGAGATGTGTTCATTCTTGATGCAATTAATGTGCATATTACTATCAAAAATAAAGATGCAAGTTGGAGAGACAAACACTGATCTTCTTGTAATTCCAATAGGAATGATTTCTCAGCTTCAAGCACTAGATAAAGTTGGTAATAAAAAACTCTATGATTACTTAACAGAAATAGTATAGCAATTGGTTAATAATAATGGGAACCATGAACAGGTGCTCAAAGGCAAGCTGAAGAAACTGAGTTGGCTTATCAGAAAATGAATGTATGGACAGAAATCACAAGCAAGTCCACTATATGAGGGTTTAAAAAGTTCCATGTTTATGGCACTGTGTAGGAAGAATCCAACTTTAGATTTAATTTTAGTACTACTCTAAAGAAGGAGGAAGAACAAGGAAAGTCAAATTACTGGAAATAAAAGAATGCTGTGTTGGACAAAAATTGACCATTCTTGCAAAACATCATTAGCATATCAAGATCGTGTTATATTCAAGGCCATCTTAAAAGCCGGTTCATTCCCTTTTCTTGAAAACTGTCATCAAAATTTTGGGACTATTTTATATGATATTGTATATTTAAACCAGCATGTGTATGATATTGCACTATCAAAGTTAAGTCTTGTAAAGCTTTATTTCAATTACATTTCATTCATCACTGATCTGCATTCAGAGATGTCACCTAGGTGGCAGATCCCCAATAAATTGTTTACCTTATCTTTCCTTAAATGATTTCAAAGAAGTTGGAAATTTATCAAACATATCCCTAGGTAAATTATTCCAATCACTACTTCCTTGTTCTATAAACAGATATTTGCCCCAATTTGTCCTCTTGAATTCCAACTTTATCTTCATTTTAGGATATTTCCTACTTTAAGAAACTCCACTCAAGCTTATTTGTCTATTAATGTCTTTCCATGCCATGCCTCCACTGACAGCTTGGAACATACCACATATTACATATTATATCTCATCATCAGGTCCGTATTGAGCAACATACACCTTTCTGAAAAAAATTATTCTTGAGGGTCCACCTTTCCAATACATTATGTTTTTTTAAATTTTATTTTATTAATTTACATAAATAATGTTACATCATTACTATGTCTTAAGCAGGACATGTTTTGGCTATTTTTAGGCATCTTCAACCGCTGTTCCTAATATCTCAGATCAAAATTGCTAGGGACGTAGGCTTGGTCTATACAAATATATAAAGAGGTAAAGTTTGTTTGTATGTAATAGCTAATCTCAGGAACTACTGGACTGATTATAAAAATTCTTTCACTAATAGAAAGATACATTATCCCTGAGTGCTATAGGCTATATTTTATTTTCAAAACAATTCGCCGGGGGGAGGGGGGGTTACGTGGGGAGATATAAAAATACTAGGTCAATATAGGCAAAATATTGAATTTGTCGTACAAGGATGAGACAAAACTCATTTTAAGACCTTGACTCAAAGGAAAAAACTCAGTAAGCCCTACAGGCCTGAAAACCATGTTTTAAAGCCTTAAAACTAACCGTTATTGAGATATTGACACCACACTACCCCTGCTCTAGGAATCGGATAAAGAAATGAACTGCTGTAACCATGGCAACATGAGCTCCAGTATGCTTACAGCAGCAAGATTATCTATATATATAAAAGAACTTGTCCTGACTGACTGACTGACTGACTGACTCATCATCGCCGAGCCAAAACTACTGGACATAAAGAAATGAAATTTTGGGGATACATTCATATCAAGATGTAGGTGCTCGTTAAGAGAGGATTTTTGGGTATTCCGTCGCTAAAGGGGTTGAAAGGGGGGTGAAATTTTAAAATGAGTGTATCTATATCTCAAAAATTTAAAAGTTTACAGATGTAAAAATTGGTATTTAGAATCTTCTTTGAAAATAAGGAAACACTTTTTTTTCTTCAGAAAATCCCAACAGGAAGGGTGGAAAAGGGTGAAGAAATGGTTGAATGCCTTTAATAAGGATACGTATATCTCAGAAACTGAAGACATTACGGACCTGAAAATTGGTATTTGGGATCTCCTTTAAAAATAAAGAAACACACATTTTTTGTTTTTGGAAAATCCCAATAGAAGGGGTGAAAAAGGGTGAAAAATGGGTTGAATTCCTTAAATGAGGATACTTATATCTCAGAAACAGGAGATATTACAGACCTGAAAATTGGTATTTGCGATCTCATTTGAAAATAAAGATACACATATTTTTTTGTTTTTGGAAAATCTAATAAATGAGGGTTAAACAGGAGTGACAAATTGGGGTGAATTTTTGGAAAGACTATATGTACAGTATATCTCAGAAACGTAAAATGTTATAGACGTAACAATTGGTATTTGGAATCTCCTGTAAAAGTAAAGAAACATAGGTGATTTCTTTTTGGAGACTCCACTTAAGGGGAACTAAAAAGTGGGTGAAATTTCAAAATGAGCATTTCTACAGTATATCTCAAAAACTTAACATTTTACCGAAGTGAAAAATAGTATTTTTATCTCCATTGAAAATAAAGAAACATGTATTTTCAGTTTTCTGGAAAAACACTTGGGTGAAGGTGTAAAAGTGACTGAAAATGGGGTTGAATTCTTTTAATTAGGATACTGATATCTCTAAAGCTGAAGATGTTACAGACGTGAAATTTGGTATTTGGAATTTCCTTTAAAAATAAAGGAATACGTATTTTTTGTTTTCAGAAATCCTCCTAAAGGGAGGAGGGAAATTGAAAAATTAGTTGAATTATTTGTATGAGGATACCATTATCTCAAAAAAAAAAAAAAACAGGGGCGGGAGGTGAAAAATTGAAAATTAATTGAATAAATTGTGTGAGGATACATCTAATAAAATTAAAGTTGTTACAGACGTAAAAATTGATATTTGGATCACCTTTAAAAACAAAGAAAAAAGCGTTTTTGTGCAAAATAATTTTGGGGGGCGGGGGTTAAAAAGGAGTTAGATTCCTTTTATGTGGACACATATCTCAAAAACTGAAGATGTTAGAGTCGTGATAATTGGTATTTAGAAGATCCTTTACTATTAAAGAGACAAGTATTTTTAACGGGAAATTCACTTAAGGGGACGGTGGTGGGGGGGATGTGAAAGGAAGTGGAAAAAGTGAATTCTCTTTATGGGGATACTTATATCTCAGAACTGAAGGTAACAGACGTGTATACAAGGAAACATGCCTTCTTATTTTTGGTGGGGGAGTAAATCAACTTAACGGCAGTGGGGTGAAAAAGGAGTTGAGACCAATTGAATTTACTGTTCATAATGTACTTAATCTGATCATAAACTGATCATTTTTTATCTTTCCTGGGTTCGTTTCCAAGAACCATCTTTTCCTTTGGAGTACATAAAGTTAGATTACAGTAGATTCTCCTGGCATATAAATAAAAATTTAAATACATTTGAAATAAACGATATGAATGATATTGACCATGCAATTGTTCACCTCTATAATAAGGTCAATAATTCAGTGAAGTATATAATTCGTGTCGCCAGAAATCTCGCACACTTTCCTACGCGCGACGATGGTGCTGGTCACATCTACTGCCATCGATGCAATCTACTGCCAAGTAGCGGTCTTGCATCTTGCTGTGGGTTCCAGGCCATCAATAATAATAATAATAATAATAATAATAATAATAATAATAATAATAATAATAATAATAATAATAATAATACCGGTTGGTACACCTCTACGCCGCACTTTTGAATTTTCTGCCTTAAAGTACTCCCCTACAGCAGAAACTCGGAACTTTAAAAACTGAATTATCTCAGCAGTTTCTCAGAAGATGTCACTGGGTTAATTTCGAACTGCTTTTGTTTACTAATTATCAAGAAGTGTGGACATTCTCTGATAGATGTCTCTACTAAACTATGACAATGCACTCTGGTGCGAAGTGGTAGAACTTTATTTGAAGAAATTTTGTATTCATAAGTTTGTTACTTACTAAATTTCGTTCTTTCATTTGTGGGTTGGCAATATAAATCTTTTCTTTCTGCCAGTTTTGAAGTTAGCCAATCAATAATTTCTGTCATTAATTTTCAGCCAATTGTGTCTTTCTTCTCCAATTTTGATGTGTAATGTAAGTTACCCAATAAACGACTGTGGGTGTGTCTTAATTATTCATGAAAGGTCTCGAATCTTCCTCTAGAGTATTTTCCTGGCTGTCCGCCACTTCAACAACATCTAGCTTAGTGTATGGAAGTATAGCAGGGGGCGGGTAGAGCCTCTTCCTTCAGGCAGCAGCTCTTCAACAAAGGTAATGGCCTTTTAACATCTTTATTTCTTGCTAGCTCAGCAGTTTAGCCCTCAGGGAAGGTCCGAAACCTTTTCAATGTAACCTACCTCTCTAAAAATGTAACTTAGTGCCGGCTTATGTAAAAATTTCTTATTATTTTAACTGTAAATCGGGGATAGAGAGTGCTTTACCCTCTCGAGCTCCCCTTCATTTTGAGTTGAGGTAACTACATTTTCATAACCGATTTTCTTCTCTTAATGTATTAAAATTTTCTTATATGAGTCACCTCCCTAGTTTGGGAATACCCCCAGTATCATCGGGTCTAGTGCCCCTTAGGTTTTATAAGGTTTCATGTAGGAGTGCAAGCAATGCCTCCATTCATCTTGGTATTTTAGGCCATTTAATTAATCTGTTCTTTTCCACTGAGGCCCAGTAGGTTGGGTACGAGATACCCCCATTCCATTTGACGTAAGCGGTGCCTTGATGGCAATTTGTGTAATAGTCTGGTATTGCCTTTAATAGGCTTGAAAATTTGAGAGTGGCTCAGCTCTTTCTTGTGTTTGAAAAGTCCCTCTGGGAGGCTTGAGGTTAAAAGTTGGGAGCAAGTGCTCCTTGAATGAATAAATGAGTGTACCTTGGTAATGTTAGGCTAGTAGCTCAAGGATTGTGTAACTGAGGCTCGAAGCCAGAACTTGTAATGATCCCCTAAAACTTGTGCTTTTGTTTATAAATTATACCTTGTACCTGATTTTGGCTTGTTGATTTGTTACTTGCTGAATTTTGAAAGTCTATATGAAAATTGTTAAGTTCTGAAAATATAACCTTTATTGAAATTTTAATTCATCTTTCAGCTTTGTACTTAGACCCATTCCAGCCCACACCTTCTTTCACCTCTGCCTTCCATGGATAACTCCGTAACAATAATAATAATAATAATAATAATAATAATAATAATAATAATAATAATAATAATAATAATAATAATAATAATAATAATAATAATAATAATTCGTCGCCATAAGACCTATCTGTGTCGGTGCGACGTAAAGCCCCTAGCAAAAAAAAAAAAATAATAATAATAATAATAATAATAATAATAATAATGTTCTGGACCATTGTCAAAATGTGCGGGCCGCACTGAAAACGGGCCCTGGCCGGGTAATAACTTTGATTGCAGTCCGGCCGCAGGTTCAGTACCGCCAAGGCACCCAAGACGACACCACACCAGATCCCCTCAAGGATTTGATCCATATTAAAAATGCTTATGGGAAAAAATGGCAAAGATTTAGGGACCCAACTGACCGGGTGCAATACCTGGACCTAGCCCGGGAAGTACGAAATCGATTGCTGGAAAGAAAGATTGAAAGATGGGAGGAACATTGCCGTAATCTCTCAGAAAACGAGTCAGATCACGAACTTTGGCGGATTCTCTCAGAAAACCAGTTAGATCACTAATTTCAGCAGATTATATATAAAACGTTAAGCATTCAATTATAAATTTCATCAAAATACCATAGCAAAGCACGGTTATCTTGCTAGTCTACAATATATATCACAAAAACCTAACATGTTACAGACATAAAATTTGGTATTTGGAATCTCATTTAAAATAAAATAACACAGATTTTTGTTTTCAGAAAATCCACTTAAGGGGGGACGGTTGAAAAGAAGTGAGGAAGGAGTTGAATTCTTTATATGAGGATACCTATATCTCAGAAGCGGAAGATGTTACAGACGTTAAAAATTGGTATGCTATACTTAGAATCTCTTTTAAAAATAAATGAATGCACTTTTTCTGGGAAATCCCCTTAAGGGGCTGAAAATTTTTTGAAAAGCAGGTGATATTTTAAAATGAGTATCTTCTTCTCTTCTACCAGTTTTCCCACACCTGTGGGGTTGCGGGTGCAAATTGTGTCACACATGTGGATTTGACGCTGTTTTACGACTGGATGCTCTTCCTGACGCCAACCCTATGTGTAGGGATGTAATTACTATTGCATATTCCTCTTGTGGTTGGTAATGTGGTGTGTGGAGTGAATATGAAGAGGAGAGTGTTGGACAAACACAAACAACCTGTCCTCGAGCCAGAAGAATTAATCACACGCGCTTAAAATATCCGACCCAGCCCCGAATCGAAACTGGAACTCTGTGAACCGAAGGCCTCAATGATGAACTCTCAGCCAAGACATGGGGCAGTTTTTAAAATTAATATATCTACAGTATATCTCATAACCTTAACATGCTACAGTCATGAAAACTGATATTTGTAATCTCCTTTAGAAATAAAGAAACCCCCCCCCCTTTTTTTTTTTGACTGTTTCTCACATGTGGGGTTCCATGTCGCATGTTCCAGATTTAGCTCTGCCAGTAGCTTGGTCATATTAGCCCCAAAAGGCAATGCCACAAACGTGGTTTACAAAGAGGTTCTGGCGTAAATGAAATGCAACTTTTCGGCGAGTATTCATACTTTAGGGATTTTCAGATAATATCTTAGTGCAGTACTGAGGAACAATTAATTTTTATCAACTTAAAAAATCCTCATCTGCAAAGCCGTGGCTAACAGCTAGTTTATGATAAAATGCTTAAAATAGTTGGGCTAACATGAATTGCTCTGTCTAAAACGTTTATACATACTACCAGTGTATATCTTATAGAAACATCTGGCTGACATGAATTGCTCTGTCTAAAAAGTTATGCTTACAGATTACTACACATTTTGTAAAAACAACCTTGACATGATTGTTACACTTTAAAGCTCAGTCATATATATTAGTTCAATTCAATGTTACTTATAACGACGTTGGGTCGACGTGGGTTGTTCAGTCTATAATGTCCAACATGTGTGCAACCAATGGAAACTTCACTGACTTAATTGTCACTTTTTGTGATGTTCATTTTTAAGATAAAAATTCAGTTGTGGTTTCATGGGATGTTGATGTGGTCAGTTGTCTGACTGTTTTCCTTCTTTGTTGCTTTATGATGTTTAAAATTAGGTAAAACAGGGCTGCCTGCTGTTATGTGGGTCAGAAGAGGGGACTTCTCAAGATCTTTCTTTCGATTGTTGTGGACCTTATTGCTCATTAAAGAGCTGAGAGTGGTGAGTCCCCTCACTTCTTTTGTGAATGGTTTGTTCCTGTGACGCTTTCTGTTCGATTGAGCGAGGTGACTTTTTCGGGAGTTGGGGGAATCAACTTAAAGGGCGGGGTGGGGGGTGAAAATGGAGTTGAGAATTTTTTTATGAGGATACTTATATCTCAAAGAGTGAAGATGTTACAGACATGAAAATTGATATTTGGAATCTCCTTTAAAAATAAGGAAACAAATATTTTTTTGTTTTCAGAGAGTCGACCTAGTGAAAATAAATAAATAAAGAAGGAGTTGAATTATGTTTATGTGGATACTTATATCTTAACAACTGAATCTGTTAGAGACGTGAAAGTTGGTATTTTGAATTTCCTTTAAAAACAAAGAAACACTTATTTATTTTCGGAATGTGCACTTAAGGGGCTGAAAAGAATTCAAAAAGTGGGTGAATTTCTTAAATGATACTGGTATATCTACAATATATTTCAAAACACATGTTACAGACAAGAATCTTGGTATTTGAAATCTCCTTTAAAAATAAAGAAACATGTATTTATTTTTTCGACTTGAGAGAAGACTGTTTCTCACATGTACAGTTTTATGTCACATGGTCATCTTAGCCCCAAAAGGTAATACCACAAACTTGATTTACAAAGAGTTTCTGGGGTAAATGAAACTCAATTTTTTGGTGAGTTTTTATACTTTAGGGATTTTCAGATAATTTCTTAGTACAATGCCGAAATTACAAAATCAACATGAGCAAAGCCATGAGTAATTGCTAGTAAGTTACATATATACTATAAGAAAACGTAAAAGTCAAATAATACTGCCCTAAGGGACCCTCCCCCCCACCCAATAATCATTTCACCTACTCTAATTCTCTGAGTTCTATTTTCTGTTTAGCCACACATTCAACCACTCTTTTGTTTAGTCCAATAGCACTGAATTTTGTCAGTAATCTTGCATGATCTCCCCTATACAAAGCCTTGGATTAGACAACAGCAATTTAATCCATTTGACCTCCCAAATCTAAAATATCTGCTATATCTTGCTGAAATCCTACAAGTTGAGCTTGAGTGGAAGAATAACCTTTCCTAAGCCCAAACTGCCTTCTATCAAACTTGTTAGTAAGTTCACAAATGTTCCCAGCCCAAAGATTGTAAAATCTCCATAATGTTGCTTGTTTGTCAGAAGCCACTCAGAACAAATCGTGCTGCTTTCCTTTGGATCTCTTCCAGTTCTTAAATCAAGAAATCCCAGTGAGAGTCGCATACACTGGAACCATACTCAAATCAGTGTCTTACCAGTGACTTATATATCCTTCCTTTTATTTCCTTACTACAACCCCTAAATACCCTCATAATCATATGAACAGATCTGTAACCTCCTTTCACAACCTCATTAATGTGATTTACTTTCAACATTTGTTTACTTAATAAATTCTGATCCATGAATGTGATACTTCCTACCATCAATTCAGATCTTGAAAACTTGAGAGTTTCTGACTGAACTGACCTACAGAGTCTATGTCTCTGCAGAGCAACACTGACCAGCAGCAACTTTGATACATCTCTTGATTTAACTTGAGACTTAAACTATTGTACCTGTACCTGGTTCCATTATCTTAATTACTGTACTTATCTGCATAACAGACACGTTCTTTTTCCAGTGATTATAACAGTAAGCTAGGGTGCATCTTTAATGCAAAGAAAAGATTGTCGTGAAAAATTAGGCATATTAAAACACGTATCATCTTGATTGTGAAATAACCAATAGCATCAAAACTAATGTACCATACCAGTAGCGTTTACCAAAACCAACTGCAATACCTAGACTAAGAAATGGAGCTGGTCTTGGTGTCTACAAATAATGCATTGATGTACGTGCTACAAACCGATCCATTGATTGTAACTTATGAAACTTAACCTTAAAACTTGAAATAAAGTACGGCAGTATTTATTGGTAAAACAAAACATTAATAACGTTTTATTGCTATTATTAACACATAGACTTATATCATTCCTGACTACAACAGGCATTCTAACAATACTGAGTTTTAAGAATCTCATAATTGTTCCATATTGACTTTATAGTAAAGAAAATATGTAATTTCACTAGTCCACCTTTGTCAATTAATTAAATGTTTTTAATATGTTTTCATTCAACATTTAATGTATTGACCAAGGTAAACTACTGAAATTACATATTTTCTTTTGATACTGTACTGCATTTAGCGAGGCGTCAGTTAATAGTCTTAAAGTGTACTTTGTGTGCATTAAAAAGAACCAACTGTGATTAGAGTTTCCATACATTGCTGTTTAAAAATTGTAATTATTTCAACACAACTAACCCTTCCTTCATTTCTAATCAATGCAAATAAGTACTCAACACACCCTTAAAGTACTGTACACTGACATCCCATTTTCACAAATGCTAGGGAAATAATTGTTATCCTATGAGGACAGTATTTTGGGAGTATGTAGCCATTAATCTTCATTTACTAGTTTTACTGCATACTGCAATGAATCCAATTTTAAGATATAAAATATTATTAAAACATATTTTATTAAAAATGAAATGTGTATATGATTTTTTTTTTTAATTTTAAGGTGAAAATTGGGATATGTCCATCATATGATGGCATATATTACACAAATAACTAAGGCAATTCTCAGATAAAGTTGATTTTCTCTTTGAGATTAGAATATTCTGTGATTCTACATTCCAAGATACTCTTCCAAGGAGATTTGTCTTAATTCATTCCGTCCCTCTATCCTAATTTTAGATGACATTAGATGATACAAACTGCAACAAGCCATTGTCGTTGATTGTTGAACCTTTTAATTATGTTAATGATAAAATTAGTCCTATTTTAGCAATATTGAAATTGTTCAGCATGATTTTTAGGTCTTCATTATTATTACAGTATTATGATAATGAAGGCTGAGTGTACAGGAAATCAGAAAAAGTCTACAATTCCAGCAAATGGTGCGACAATGACGACACAGTAGCCACAACGTTGGCAGGATCAGCAGGGATAAGGAAGAAACATAATACTTATAATAGCAACAGTGAATTGTTGAGGCTCATGCTAAGCAAGCTTCATAGAAGAAGCTGGAAGCTTATTAATAATGGAGAAGGTGTCCAAAATGATATGAAAGTGGAAACTACAATAATCTTCCATGGACCTTTATAAAGAGAGCATTTACAGGAGTCGAGTCTTGAGTGAGTGAGTCTTGAGTCAATCTCGGGTGAATGTGAGTGATGAGATAGTCCTGAGTCTGCACATCTGCAAGGAGTAAGACAGTCTTGATTACGCCAAGTGCAGTGAGCTGTGAAGTGACCTGTTCTAGGAATGAGGCTATGCTTAGAAAAGCTGAGATTGATAGCTGGAGTTTGATGTGTTAGAGAGAAGTGGTTTTGATTATGTTCACGAGTAAATAAACAGTGTTGAGTGGAAAACTGAAATGCAAGAGAACATGTAAATAAATATAAATAGTAGTTCAATAAATTTAGTTGACAGTAAAAATACATTACCTCTCTGAGTAGTAGTAACACTGATAACCCACCACAGAATTAAGCATATACAGTATAGAGGTGTTTGTGCATTGCCATTGATCATGACATTCAGTTCTAAATTCTCATCAATGATGTGCTAGAAAATCCTGTCTGAATACTCTTAACTTTCATGCAAAACAATGTTTTTTACTTTTCTAATTTTTCTTCTGTTAGAATAATCTTGTTAGCAACATCAACCCAATACTTTCTTCTCCATCTCTTCTAGCATCCATTGACTAACAGACATGCCATACATGCAAAAATTTCTATGGATCTGAAACTGATCTTACCAATGTCTTCAGGATTTATAATTATGAATGTTTCTTGATCAGGAAGATTTCCAATAGTTATTTGACCCTCTTCTCTCAACCAAGTGAGAATTAAGAGATAATCCAGGTCCAAGTTATAACGAGACAAGTACAAGATAGGAATCCACCACAAGGACTCCGTCGTTTCGTATGTCTGATATGGCCACTCTCTTATAAAAGCATGCTGGAATATTGTACATAAAGTGAGCATTTGCTTATACTTCTACAATAAGCAACAGGAGGAAAAGTTATAAAAGGATACAGTTTGTCTTAATGGCAATAGTCACTCTGCCCAAAATAATATTTACACTTAAAACAGGAATTCTTTGCTGTAGTTTTGAAATATAACATTGAACTAGGGACTCTCAAATATTTCCACACATAAATCGTTGTTTGGTAGCACACCATCACCTACTGAAATAACATTATACACAAATTACCTATACACAATATATTTCTACATCTGGGATACATAGGTCCCTCGTCAAGCATTGAACTGGGTTTACAGTATCAATGAGAAAACATGCAGAAGACAACTCATTCCCTCTATATCTGCTGTCTTTAGATAATACATTCAAGCAATTCCAAATTAAATATTATTTACTGGAATATCAACAGTAACATCACTGCTTCAAATATCCATTACATTATGTTAACTTAAAAAATATCATAATTTAATTCATCATTATCTAAAAGCTTTGCCTTGTCGCTGCAACCATTGATCTCCTCTCTCTGCGATCCTTTTCATCTCTCCATAACCTTGACATCCCATCATCTCAACTACCTCTTTAATGATCTTCTTCCGTGGTTTCCCTCTGCCTTTCTTTCCCATCATCTTGCCTTCGAACAAGTTCTTTATGAAGTCATTATGCCAGAGAATGTGACCAAAAACTGATGCCTTTCTCCTTTCTATTGTTGTTATTAAATGTCTCTGGGTGTTTATTTCTCTAAGCACTGCTTCATTAGTTTTCTTCTCAATCCAGCTAGTTCTTGTCATCTTCCTCCATAGTCACATTTCCACTGCCTCTAGTCGTTTCACATCCTCCTTCAAGAGAGTCCAACCTTCACAGCCATATAGCAGCATACTTCAAATGAACGTTTTGATAAACAATTTCTTTTGTTCAGTATCTAAGGATTTATTAATTAAGAGCTGCTTCTTCTCCTCAAAGGCTTTCTTACACAGGGAAATTCTTCTTTTTATTTCCACAGTGCATCTATTGTCATCGGTAATAACTGATCCTAAGTAGCAGAACTTGTGCATGGATAATTTAATTAAAGACATGAAATTTATTATGAATGGAAAGACCCACTTGGCCAATATAATTTTTAAAAAATACTGCCACCCTCAAAGCGGTGGTTCTATCTACAAATTTACATGGTTACATACAGTTAGGACTTTATCATTCTTAAGCTCATCCTTTGTATGGCCACCAGCCAGTATGTCCTTGCCTCACTTCTAGAAAAAGTTTCCTCAGAACAACAGAGGCTCTTAGAGGGACAGCACAACAAGCCCATGGCAAGGGAGACTCAATAGCACTGGAAAAGTTGGAATGGATGACATCAAGTGAGGAACTTCCTCTTTGTCATACAGAAGGATGGTTGACATGGAAAGCACGTAACAGACTGTGCTCTGGTGTAACAAGATGCAAATATAACCTGTTGAAGTGATGTTTCAAGTAGACTCAACGTTATGTGAATTTCAGGTCACTACAGACACCACCTCATCTTCTTCAATGCAAACTGTGCCCAATAACATATGCTATGGAAGATCTTTTGAATGCAAAATTGGACTCTCTAACAGTCACTAATTTCTGATCAACACCTATGTAAGATTGTTCAAAATGCTGTGTCGCCAGCCCTGAAGATGATTTTCTGTGGTTTCCCTTTTTCACACTAGGCTGTACCTTAAATAAGGCCATGGTCACTTCCTTCCCAATCCTTGCTCTTCCCCATCCCATCATCACCATAAGACCTTTCTGTGTCAGTGCAACATAAAGCAAATTGGGAAAAAAAAAAGAACAGGATTGTTCAATTGTCATGTTTGTTGTCCTTGTTAGATTTCTTCTGTTTGAATTGGACAGGCAGACCTTTCTTTTCAGTTATGTTTTGTTGTTGTTAGTATGTGTACAAGGCTTATATATTTACATATTTATATGGTACTTCCCTCAGTGTTACTGGACCTCCAATCTTACATCATCCCCACCTACAGCACGACCCCAGGAGAAATGACCTATGGCTCTGCAATGAAACTTCTCGTCGACATCTGCAATATTCTTTACAAATTAAAGGAAAATATGCAAGCACTTGAACCCTTGCGGGCAGGTTACAAGATTCAGTCTGGAAAACACCAGTCTTCCTTCTTTGAATGAATAAGTAGGACCACAAATATTAATTAACACAAAGTGCTAGAATTAAATTATCACTGGTTCTACTATATTTTAACACGTATCATTATCTTGGTCAATCCCACTACAATCTCAATCTCAAATGATATAACATTTACTTATTATGAATCACCTTCGCTGACGAAACTATTTGTGACTTAATTACAGTATTTGTCTACATATGAGTACTTCATCAACTTGAAGCATTTGCTGACACAATAGGTATGATCATGAATATATTTGAATATTTACAGTACACAGTCTTGTATGTATGTACGTCTAACCCTTGTTCCGTTTCTCTACAGGGTCAGGTATGAAATGAGGTGAATCTTCATAGTGAGTTGTTATGACCGGATGACATCAGCCTCATCAGAGGGGTTAATGAGATGAAATGAATGATGTGATATATGAAATAGTAGGAAGGGAGAGGGAGAAACCTTTTGCCAGCACATAGCCTACTCCTGCTGAATAGCACCAAGGGGTCTGCTCAAGGCTTTATGTCCCCATCTAAAGGACGAATCACCATCAAACGCGTCATATGCCCTCACCCCATATGTGCACTATGGAAGAGTTTTGGAATTTAATCCATGATTTTGGCATGGAATTCAGTGATTGGAAATTGTACACCACCACCTCTCCTACTCTGCTGGCCAGCATTCTGATGGTGAAATTTTTTCGACCAACAGGACTCGAACCGGCTAACCACGGTGTCAGACCATATAGTCTCCACATCTTAATGGTCATTGCCTACAGGCGGGATTATAGTACATGGTCTTGTTCACTAATAAGTGCAGTCATTGATTTAAAATAACAAAATTACTGACCTAAGATTTCACTCAATATTTAAACTGTAATATCATAGATTATACTTGAGTTCTAAATAAAAATCTGTCCTTTGAAAGCACCAGAATGACTAAGTGCCTTTCCCATAATGCATGACGAAGTGATTGTCTTTCTACTATCATGAAATAGGTCTGTGTTTTCTATGACAATTAAGAATGAGCATGCTTTAAATACCAAGTACAGTAAGGACTGTGAATGCAACTATGAAATACATTGTGTCAGAAACAAAATCTGAGAAAAACTGTGTGACTGTCTGAATAAAAATCTGCATAAGACTGGGTCAGAACAAAATCTGAAATAGACTGCCTCAGAATGAAATTCTGAAATCAACTAGGCACCACATTATTGTTTGTCTCCCAATTTATTTACACACGAATTTTCAAACAAGCTTGTCCTCATTTAGGACCTGTTATTACTTCATAACCAATCAGTTCAAATAATAATGGTGATAAGTTATTGTGTTGGATGGTGTGAATCTAGCATCTATGATTTTAAAATATCTTTAAAAATTTTCAAATGACTGGCCAATCAAACTTCACAGCTTCTCCTGGTCTCACCCAGCATGTATCTGATATTGGTAGTCCACTGTTCGTGTCTATTTCTCCGTATTGACTTCCGTCACACTCACTTGTCTTCAAACCATGGTTTATTTTAAAATAGAAGTATGTGCCTTGCTTTGGCTAATGGCTGCTCCTGTACCCATCTTGGAATTCCCAACTTCTGAACACAAAGGGGCTTATCTCTGTCAGTATTTATTGGCAAATCCCAGTAATTAGTCTCCATTTAGAAATATTCTGACAATACGATTCTTTCCTCAATCTCTACTGGTTAAATATTTCAAACATATTTTATATCTATACGTGTTTGGTATCAAGTGACCATGACTTGAACTGCACGGCCACACCATTCACATGCATAGATTTATATATTTAAAAAATTATATTTAAAAACGTTTATGATCCTTTCATGTGTTTATAGAATTCCCTATTTCACTTTATGTACTAGTCTCGGTATTGGGGATGAGATGAAGTGAAATTTTATGGCATGTTTTATATGGCCAGATGCCCTTCTTGACATCAACCTTAGTTGAGGAGTTACTGAAGATGAAATTTATTAATTTATGAAATGAATTATGGTAAATGAAATTGTGTAAGTAGGTGGAAGGAATCAGCTGTGACCTATGACTAGGAAGTGTCCCAACATTTCCCTGGAAGTGAAAATAGGACACCACAAAAAATAATTTTCAGGACAGCTGATGGTGGGGTTCGAACCCAATCGTCTTTTCTAATGCAGAGGTGTGGCCACTCAGAATAGTACAATGTTTTCAAACTCTGGCCCCCCTTCCCCCCTCCTCCAGGACTTAAACTGGTAATCATTTCTGAGTTTGACAGAGAGAATCCCAGAGCCATGCGTCTCCCGGAGAGAAGAAGTCTTATTTCTAAATTTCTCAACTTTCTTCTGGGTTAAACTAGCACACCTTCATTCTTTCAGATAGGCAGCCCTCCTGCATATAATAACATTGTGTCATACATCAGGACTTTGTGAGAGTAAAGGAATAAATGTTCAGTCTATAATGTCCAACATGTATGCAACCAATGGAAACTTCACTGACTTAATTGTCACTTTTTTGTGATGTTCATTTTTGAGATAAAAATTCAGTTGTGGTTTCATGGGATGTTGATGTGGTCAGTTGTCTGACTGTTTTCCTTCTTCGTTGCTTTATGATGTTTAAAATTAGGTAAAACAGGGCTGCCTGCTGTTATGTGGGTCAGAAGAGGGGACTTCTCAAGATCTTTCTTTTGATTGTTGTGGACCTTATTGCTCATTAAAGAGATGAGAGTGGGAATCAACATCTATATCATCTGATGGCCAAGCAGGCATCAATTTTTGGTAATGAGACAAAGTCTCTCATAGTGCATTGGCACTGCCAGAGGCTACAATAAGCCTACGCGGTGGCCTCCACGATATGCACTAGCCATGCGTCTCGGTGGGTGTGCTAGGTACCAAGTGATGAGCCCAGCCTAGCACACGGGAGCGAAACGCTGGCAACCAGGAATGAGTAAGCTGGAAAATTTATAATGTCCAATAACGAACCATTTATATTGGTATTGAGTGGTATGTTCCGAGCTGTCAGCAAAGAAATGGCGTGGAATGACATTAGTAGACAAATAAGTTTGAGTGGCATCTTTAAAAGTAGGAAAGATCACAATATGAAGATAAAGTCAGAATACAAGAGGACAAATTGGGGCAAATATTCATTTATAGGATGGGGAGTTAGGGATTGGAATAACTTACCGAGGGAGATGTTCAATAAATTTCGAATGTCATTGAAATCATTTAAGAAAAGGCTAGGAAAACAACGCATAGGGAATCTGCCACCTGGGCGACTGCCCTAAATGCAGATCAGTATTGACTGATTGAGAGGGGATTGAATGAATGAACTAATTCTCTGGCCTCTCACAATCTTCGATCATACCCTGAAGGACTTTAGTACATCAAGAACATCATGTAAGGTAAAAAGGATTCAGTACCTCTAACTCCTACATAACAAGATTACAATAATTATCCCAACATAAATTTTAGATGTAAATCAACAAACTGCACACAATATCAATCATTGTCTACCAAGAAAAATTTGACAATACCGTATTTGTTTTCATGACAAAATAGGCCAAAAATTTCTTCTGAAAATAACAGATACTAGTAACTAGTTCTGAAGAGCCTGTATGTTTATCACATCATAATCACACTATCATCATGAGGTAAGACAATGACTATGATGTTTGCCAATACCTGTTCAATTTTTGCTGTATGGTTGATATAATTCCTTGTAACAGTAACCACTGGGAAGTGATCCTTTTTGATCCATGATCTAGCTATGTCCTTTGCTGAGGTGGATGATGGTAGGGTGGCATCTAGCCAAGCCTGCTGGTCCAGAATCTTGAAGAAATGATTTTCAGTGTAGGTCTGGAATGCTCTAAGATATGACACTAATAAGTCAAATGTAATAGAAAAGTGAAAATCTCTTACATTCATAAGGGCACTGAAAGCAGTAGTATACTGTGGTTTCTGTTAGAAAGGGATATTAGTTATAAGTTTGATGGGATTGGATTGGACTGGATTGGAATAGAAGGGAACAGAACTTGATCTCAGTTACTAAATCTCATGATACTGGTAACTAGTAGCGGAAAGCCTGTATGATTATCATCATCTCCATCATACATCACCCTATCACCATTAATATCATTAAAAGCAGAATCCAGTATTCGGGAGATAGTAGGTTCAAACCCCACTGTCAGCAGCCTTAAAAATGGTTTTCCGTGGTTTCCCATTTTCACACCAGGCAAATGCTGGGGCTGTACCTTAATTAAGGCCACGGCCACTTCCTTCCAACTCTTAGCCCTTTCCTGTCCCATCGTCGCCGTAAGACCTATCTGTGTCGGTGCGACGCAAAAAAAAAAAAAAAAAAAAAAAAAAAAGCAGAATCTAAAAGCAAAGCCTTATAGATACACAGAAACAAGAAGCTCTACACAGAATTAATCTATTTATTTTCATCTTATATTACAGTAAAACATCTATGTAACCATGAAAAAATTCATAAGAACAAAATCCTCCTGAAATAAACAAAAGCACTTGATTTAATGGAAGGAACATTTGAACCTAGACTAGAAATGACAAGTTTATACATTTCTGAAATATTGACTTGTAATAAATTGATTTTTTTTTTTTTTTTTGCACATTGCTATCTTTTTATATTACTGTGAAGCATTTTTGTATTTCCAAATAATGTTTCCTATTTAACGTTACATTACTCTTTTGTTAAGTTTAACAACTGGCTTGTGTGTCAAATGTGACAAAATGAAGAAAAAAATCATGGTTCCAAGGTACACGGGCAAAACTACAGTCGGTTTTTGTGATCTAGTTGTTGCCATTGAAACTCTCTTGACTCTATTTCCCTTAGATAAGTCTTTGTAGGACCAGCTGTGTTTACAGAGACATCCCCTAGCAGACATGGGCAGTATTTTCATTATATATTATACAACCTATGTCAGAAAAGTTCCAGGACTGAGGTCGTAAAAAAATAGAGAATTTGCACTTACCAAGTAATGATCTTACCTCCTGTCAAAGTAGTCCCCTTGACTATCTGTACACAATTGCCAGTATTTCTAGAGGTCTTTGAAGCAAGCAGGGAAATTGTCAACTGCAATGCTTGTAAGCTCATGTGTCACAGCCCACTGGACGTCTGCGATATCTTGATGAAGCTTTCTTTTCAGTCGCGATTTCACTGGTGGAAACAAGAAAAAATTGCAAGGCGAGAGCTCGGGCGAATATGATGGATGTGGGACGACAGTGACAGAATGTCTGGCCAGATACTCGCTAACAGATAAAACAATGTGAGGTCTTGCATTGCTGTGCAGTAAGAACCAGTCCTATAACTGCCACAAATCAGGACAGTGACGTCGAATTGCTTGTCATAAACGTTTCAAGACTTCGATGTAAAGAGTTTGGTTCACTGTTTCACCTGGTGGAACATACTCATGGTGAACTAACCCTTTACTGTCAAAGAACGCGATTAACATTGTCTTTGTTCTCGAAGGTTGGCGTTTGGCTTTTTTCGAGGCTGGTGATCCAAGACTTCATCATTCTGCACTTTGACGTTTCGTGTGGGGGTCATACTGGTAACACGAACTTTTATCCCCAGCAATAATCTTTGATGGATTTGTGGGATCACACTGACTCTATCCAGTAGTTCCGCAGAAATTCATCTTTCCTCTTTCTGGTCGTCTGTTAGGGTGCGCGGGACGTGTTTTGCATTCAGTGTCCGTTTCCCTAAATTGTCACATTCTGGGATTGTCTTGCACTAAATCTCTGCCTTCCTGAAACGTTTTGTGCCACTCAAACACATGAGTTTTGACAGTTCATCGCCTCCATATGCTTGTGTAATTGTCCACATTTCAGTAGGGTTTCTTCTGAGCTTAATGCAAAACTTAATGATCACTCTTTGTTCACAATCAGTGACCATTGTGTCACCGTCACTAAACCAAACAGTGTTGCTAAGCACAGCCCTACCACCGAGAGAGAGAGAGAGTGAGAGTGAGAGTGAGTGAGTGAGTGAGTGAGAGAGAGAGAGAGAGAGAGAGAGAGAGAGAGAGAGAGAGAGAGAGTGTGTGTGTGTGTGTGTGTGTGTGTGTGTGTGTGTGTGTGTGTGTGTGTGTGTGTGTGTGTGTGTGACCAAGACCCAGAACGTACACATACCAGGTAATATAAATTCAACATTTGTTCCTTTGTTCGCATTGCAATGCAGAAATACAACACTTGTCCCAGACCTTTTCTGACAAAGGGTGTATTTTATATGAATCAATGAAAATCCACAGCCTGTTTTCAGTCATTTGAATGGGCAAGGAATGGAAGGAATGAAGCCCCCATCTAGCGGCGAGGATAGGAATTGTGATGGCTGCGGAAACCTGTCGCACTCCTCTGGGACAATGAACAATGATTAATGAATGACAGATGAAATGGAGAGTGTTACTGGAATGAAATATGACAGAGAAAACCAAAGTACCCGAAGAAAAACCTGTCCTGCCTCCACTTTGTCCAGCACAAATCTCACATGGAGTGTCCGGGATTTGAACCATGGAACCTAGCGGTGAAAGCCCGGCGCGCACCGCCTGAGCCACGGAGGATTTACGGTACCATAAGTTAGTAATAATAGAGCTAAAAGACACAGCTTGTTATTAACTTCAAGCTACCTTCTTAACAGCAGACCAACATGCTACTGCTTGAAACTGGCAATTCTCCCATTATAGCACTAGTAGTAACAATACCAGCTGTTTCAGGTACAAAGCAGTGGACGTTGGAAGTAGGCTAGCTGTTTCAAGGTACCTAGTTGCACACCATGGTACCTAGCAAAAGACCTTGGAACAACATGAAGAAAATAAAATTAGAAAATTAAGTAGAAAAATTGGTAATCATATATATACTATCATTTTTCTGAGGATCTTCAGTTTGTATGCTTTAAAATGAGGGGTTGCTGCTCATTGAAACCTGTTCAGCCATTTTCTTGCAATGTCCATTATTGGAAAACAACTTAAGTGAACGTATCCTTCAAAAATTTATATTTAAGCTTTGCCTTTTGGATTTTCTTTTGTTAAACAGACTTTTTCAGAAGGGATGTATGCCGAAGAACTAGATCCTTCTATTCTACAGGGTGGTGCATTGGTGATGAATGGGTTGAATACCACATAATTTTCACATTCTTCTTTTACTTTTTCAGTTTTCTATCGCTCACGAGAGTAACCATGGAAAAGATGAGCACTGAATAGGGGATGAAACTTACTGAACTTTACAAATAAGCAGTCCATTATACTGACTTATCCCAAAATTTGACAGCTCTGGATATTTTCTTGAGGATGTCTCAAAGAATGTGTCTAAATCAATAATTTAACAACCACTGAGGAGCTCAAGAACAATATTTTAGCAGAAATTGATGCATGACAGATGAAAACTCTTAATAAAGTTATGGAAAATGCATTGAAAGGAGCCTGTCTTTTTGAGGAAATTGATGTCAAAGTTGAAGGCAAGGTTAGCAACTGTGCAGGTGCTGCATGTTGAACATGGCCATACCATCAGAGGTCCCTTTCCTGCATTTTCTCTAAGATTGGTGAGATGTCCATTTGGTGATTAATTGTGTCGTTCCTGATGTGGTGGATTAAGGAGATGTCCATCAACCAACAGAGCATTTGCATCTCTATGGCATTCAGTTCTTTTCTTGGACAGTCAGCATTCAGCAACATAAGCTGAAAATGTCTCAAAACTAAGAGACGAAACAGGTCCTTGTTATTAAGTGTTCTCTTTTCATGACGCAAATAATACATGCATTGAAAAGTGGGAGTCTCCCAATTTTAATTATGGGGTATGTTTCAAGCTGTCAGTGGAGAGATATTGTGGAGTGATATTACTGTAGTAGACAAATAAGCATGAGTGGAGCTTTTAAAAGTAGGAAAGATCATGATATGAAGATAAAGTTGGAATTCAAGAGGACAAATTGGGGCAAATTTTCATTTAGAGGATGAGGACTAAGGGAATGTAACAAATTATCAAGGAAAATTTTGACAAACATCCAAGTTCTTTTAAATTGTTTAAGAAAAAGCTAGGTAAACAACTGATCAAGGGCGCCCATGCCCAGCGGCATGGTCTGGCCCCCTTCCCCCCCCATCAAAATGTCATATGGGCGCCCATGCAACTGATAGAGAATCTGCCACTTGGGTCATCATAACCATCATCATCATCATCATCAATTTCCAGCTCCAGTTTTCCGGGTGTGGTGTACAAGTTCTCGCCACTTCTTCCTGTCAATGTATAGTTTCTGTTCCTCTATGTCCTCCCACTTGGCATTCCTCTTGCTGACCTCCAATTTCAGTGTGTCTATCCATCGATTCCTTGGTCTCCCAACTGACCTCTCCCCTTTCACTTCTCTGTCAAAGTAATTCCTTGCTATTCTTGTTCCTTCCATCCTCATAATATGCCCAAACCATTGTAGCCTGCGTCTTCCTAAAAACTCGTTAACAAGTATTTTGATGTCAGCCTCCTTACTGTTTGCTGCATTTCTAACCTTATCCTTCCTGATCTATTGGTTCATCATTCTAATAAATTTCATTTCTGTTGAGTGGATTTTACTATTTGCCTTGTTACACAGGGCACATATTTCAAGTCTATATTGGAAGAAGTAGATATAAAACATGGTCAGTTTTGCTTTCTAGGGTATTTAGTCATCCCAGAGTAGATTTCTCACTTGAAAATAAAATTGAGAAGCTTTCTGAGCTTTTTCTTTGGTTTACTGTGTTATCTTTTGGAATGATACTTCCAAGATATTTGAATTTAGAAAGAGACTGCAATAGAGTTCCCTCCAGGAAAATGTTTGAATCTGTGTCTTTCCTGTTGATAGTCATTTCAACAGTTTTTGTTTTACTGATGTTTAGTCCATATTTTTTAAACTTGCCATTCCAAAGATTTAGTTTCTCCTGTATGTCTGCTTCATTTTCTCACCAAATCAAAACATGCTGATCATTGATGATCGATTGTTTGATGATCTTTCATTGGAGTAATCGCACTGACAAAATCGTAAATATAGGTTACAGATCTCTTCGTATTGTAATGAGGGTATTTAGAGGTTGTAGTAAAGGTATAAAGGTGAGAGTCTTTAGTATAATAATAATAATTTTGTGTGGCTATTTCTAGCCGAGTGCAGCCCTTGTAAGGCAGACCCTCCGATGAGGGTCGGCGGCATCTGCCATCTGTAGGTAACTGCATGTTACTGTGGTGGAGGATAGTGTTGTGTGTGGTGTGTGAGTTGCACGGATGTTGGGGACAGCACAAACACCCAGCCCCCGGGCCAATGGAATTAAACAATGAAGATTAAAATCCCCGACCCGGCCGGGAATCGAACCCGGGACCCTCTGAACCGAAGGCCAGTACGCTGACCATTCAGCCAACGTGTCGGACAGAGTCTTTAGTTAGAATATGATTCTAGTGAATGGAACCCCACACCAGGATTACTTGATACGTGAAATAGAAAGTCCAAAGAAAAGTAGCACGATTTGTTCTGGGGGATTTCTGACAAAAGAGTAGTGTTAGCAAACTTTTGGACTGGGAAGAGTTGGGAGTAAGGAAACAAGTTGCTCGACTAAGGAGTAAGTTCCAAGCTCTGGAGAGAAGGCATGGAATGATATTAGTAGACGAATAAGCTTGAGTGGAGTTTTTAAGGGCAGGAAAGATCATAGTATGAAGATAAAATTGGAATTCAAGAGGACAAACTGGGGCAAATATTTATTTATAGGAAGAGGAATTAGGGATTGGAATAATTGATCAAGGGAAATGTTTGATAGTTTTCCCAAGGTCTTTGAAATCATCTAAGAAAAGACTAGGTAAACAATTGATAGGGAATCTGCCACCTGGGAAACAGCCCTAAATGCAGACCAATGATGACTGATTGATTGATATTTAGCTTTCCATATGCTTTTCTGTATGTTAACTAAAGTGTTAACTACACAAATATTCTACTGAAGGTGCATTTATTAGGAGGTATGGAGAAAAATAATTTCTACACTCATTGCAAGAAAAACTTTCAGTGGCAGTTTTCTTGATGAAAATACTGTCTTTCAAAAATGTAATAGAAAACTTTCTTGATACTCAACACCAGGTGCAGTGCAGTAGACTTTTAGGAACCAGACCAAAAACAGCAACTTACCAGAATAATACTTTGATGGAACTGACATGTAGGAAACATAAAATAACACTCCAAGTACATAGCTATGTTGTACAGGTAGTGTACCTGTAAGTTTGCATTATGTAGATGGCGGGGTTGCACCAGCCCTGAAGACGGTTTTCCATGCCTTACCATTTTTCACACAAGGTCCTTGCCAGGTCTGTACCTAAATTATAGCCAAGGGTGCTACCTGCCCAGTCCTAGCCATTCTTTAACCCAGCTTCACCAAAGTCCTGTATGCTTAAGGACAATGTTAACCCATTAGTTCCTAACCTATGAAAAAAGTATTATGAAAATATTTATTTTCCCACACATTTATATCTTAATTAAAGTAAATGATCAGCTTCAAATAGAATAAAAGAAGAAGAAATTTACAACCATAGAAAGACATGTTCCCAAATGGAAACTATGGGACAATGCCCATGTACGTATTTTGCCTTTAACTTGAAAATAGCGCAGAACGACATAGAGAAAAATGATCAACATCTGACGTTACGTTTCACTACTTCTGGTTGTCAGCAAAGCGAAAATAATCATACCACCAGTTGACCAGGAACACATCACTCCGAGTACATAGCTATCATAGAATCATACTCAAAGTCGCTCACTTTTCAAATTTTCTGTAAAAAAAAATAGAAATTATGTTCCCAGATGGCAACTTTTTCATTTATACTTCACAGGTGAAGAATAGAGTAAGAATTGTAATATCTGTTTGTTGAATCCTTAATACCACTACTGGGGAGAAAAAGAAGATAACTGAAAGGGAGCAGATATGTAATGTTGAAGTCAGGTGCTTCCTAGGACCTGAGTTCTTGCTATTGTCCAACTTCAGAGTCCCTGCAGGGGATAGAAGTATGGTCACTTAGTCAGACCCATCTGGCTGCCAGAGTGTCTTGCCAATGTTTGCTGAAGAGTAAGTGAAACATCAATACTTGTCAAAATGTGATCCTGTCACAATAGTCCCAAAGACATCTTTTCTACACTTTGCTTTATGTCACACCAACACAGTTGAGTCTTATAACAATGATGGAATAGGAAAGGACTATGAGTGAAAAGAAAGAAAGCATGGTCTTAATTAAAGAGTGAAAATGGGAAATTATGGAACATCATCTTCAGGGCTACCAACAGTGGGGTTCAAACCCACCCACTCCCGAATGAAAGCTGACAGTTACTTGACGCAAACTGTTTAGCCACTCACTTGGTCAGTCCAGAAGACAAACACCTCTCTATTTATTTACAAAGGTTATGCAAAAGATTACTAATAAATCTTTGAGAACTGTATTTCACTCTCCTCCACCAGTTAAATTTCACCAAACATTTTGTTCTGACTGAATTAGAATACTGGACATGATAGTCTTATGATGGCAGAATGAGACAGACTACCAAAAAATTCAATATTTTACAAAAGATTTGGTTTTTGTGAAACTTTCTTCAACTCATCACATGTTCTTATCGGGTAAGACATTGCTTCATCTGTTCTGTAAACAAATATATTCTGTTCTTGTTATCTTTGTTTTAAAAAAAAGCAAGCAAGCTTGTAATTTTAAGTGACTGTCAATATCATGATTGTAGCCACAGGGGCTCCAGTTTTACATGGATACCATATCATAACAATGTGACTTTTCATCTCAAAACTCACATGTGCATTGGCTGGGATTCCACCTTGGTTGGAAGCTAGCCTTTCTAACTGAACAAGTACATACAGTACTTTACCTGTTATCCAGAAAATTGTGAAGTGCTGCTCTGAATGTCCTTTCAGTTAAGGTAAAATTAAGCATCTGGCACAGTCTTGCAGCTGTAACAAAGTTCAAGGAATATCAATAAAGTGACAGAAATTCATAATTTTGACAACTTGATTTTCTGTAGCTATCGAATACACAGTATATATTTCCTAAGTACATGGTGCAAATGCAAAGTGTGATGGAGATTGGACTATTATTAATAATAACATGTCCTGTTTACATCACAATAATAATGTTATGATAAGGTTATTCCACTGAAGCTCAACTTGTAGGATTCCAGCAAGATATAGCAGATATCTTGGATTCAGGGGGTTAAATGGACTGTATTGCGATTGACCTGTCTAAAGCATTTGATAGGGTGGATCATAATAATAATAATACTTTATTAATGGTAATACCATTTTACATAACAGTAGAGAAGAATAAACAAAACAAAACACACTAAAAAGAAAGTTCAGTGGAGTATAAGTAGAAAAATATGTACAGATATATACACAGGTTATATTACAAGTAATCACAGGAAAGTAATAGTCAGTTCTGGAGATTATGTAAGTGATTTCTAAATTTTGACAATGAGCAGTTAAATATATCAAAATCCACTTTGTTTAGAGATCTTGACATTCGTTCAATTGGCCCATCGAATGCGTAGTTAGTTCTATACCAATTTGTAGACAATGTATTCTTGAACCTTGTGCGTCTGTCTGGTACATGTACCTTAATTTTTGCAAGGAGTTGTGGACAATTCACCAAGGAATGAAGCAATTTAAAAATGAAGAGTGTATCCAATAATTCATGGCATTGTGACAGGCTATGCAGATTTAAGGACTGTTGTAGGGACGTATAATTCAACATTATCATATGAGAATCCTGTTCTAAATGAATATAAATGAAGAAATTTATGTTGTACTGAATCTAATCTATGGATACAGGTCTGAGGAGAAGGGTTCCAAACAGGTGTACAGTATTCTAGTATACGGCGTACCATAGACAATACAGCAATCGATAGGTAGCTAAGTTTGAAAGTTCTCTAGAATATCTAGTAATGCAACCCAATCTTTGAAATGCTTTCTTACAAATATTTTCAATATGTTCATTAAACAGTAGGTTATAACTGAATAAAATACCACGGTCATTAATTTGTGAAACAGGAGTTAGATTGTTGTTATTACTAAATTTGTACTGAAATCATATTTTCTTCTTGTTTTTAAAAAACAATATTATTTTACATTTCTCATGATTAAGTTTCAACCCATTTTGAATACAGTACTTTTCCAGATGATGTAAATCTTCTTGAAGTTTTAAACAATCAAGTGGACAATTAATTTGCATAAAAATTTTTGCATCGTCGGCAAACAAAAGCAATTCAGAATTCTTAAGTATATTTTTAATGTCATTTATGTAGAGAGTAAAAAGTAAGGGCGCAAGGTGAGACCCTTGAGGAACTCCACTGGTAACAATAATAGGCGCAGAAAAATAATTCCTTATTTTAACAATATGCAGGCGATTTTTAAGATACAATTCACACCATGAGAGGAGAGGCCCATTAATTCCGTAGCCTGTTAGTTTTTGCAGCAAGATATCGTGGTCGACAGTGTCGAAAGCTTTTGAGAAGTCTGCATAAATGCTGTCCACTTGGGAGGGGTTCTCTATTGCATCCAAGAGGAACTGATAGAGGGGGACAATGCTTTCATTACTAGATTTTACTTCAGTGGAACTGGAGTTACTGAAAACCAAATCAAGAAAGTGATTCAGAAAATTTGAGATAGCATTAAATTGATTTAAACAGAAATAAGAAAAAGTGTATAACTAAACTGGACTGCATAGTGTGGTTACCTACTGACATAAGCCCAGAAGATGTTTCTTCATTTACTATCCAATTAAGATGTGGTAGATTGTAGTCACCAACAATGAGCAATAAATGGTTGTCAAGATTTGACATAATTTTTTCAAAAGCACTGCAGTGTTCGAAATATTTTTGGACGGGAGACTTGGGTGGAAGGTATACAGCAACAATGATTAATTTTGTGGTGTTAAAAGTCAGGGACACAAACAACTGTTCAACTGTGCTAATGCACGGTATCAGAGTAGGTTTAAACCTCTTGCTAATACAGATCATTACCCCCCATGGGATGCCTTCATACTCGTTAAAGAAGACCTATCACATCTGAAAATTGAATATGTTTCGAGTCTGAGTTCCACATCACTAATTTCATCATTTAAGTTTGTTTCAGTTAATACCATGAAATCATAGTCAGCTAAACATGAAGAAATTTTAAGTTCAGTTAGTTTGCTTCGAAGTCCATTTACATTTTGATAGTATCCTCTAAAGTGTTCAACTAACCTTTTTATTGATGTCTTTGGTGCTTTCTTAGTATAGTGTATCTGATCTCTGTGAAATGATTCCCTATCTACATTGTGTATTGTATTCCTGATACTTTCTAAATCATTTTCTGTATCACTTAAGTTTTTGCCATTAGGATTAGCATACCCCCTCATTTTCTTAATTAGTTTCCCGAGAGCATTCTACTAGATATTCTATTGAGAAGTTTACCAAACTTAGAGGTTCCTTTTCTGTTAAGGTGTAGCCCATCTTTTCTAAAATCACTACCTCTAAGCCAGCTATTACCATCGACAAAAAGGACATCCCCATTACGGTATAACCAGTCAAGAGTGGAGTTTACAGCATCTATATAGCGATAATCAACATCATGCCGATATAAAATGCCAGTGAGACAAGGCTTTGCCGATGGAAACCTCCTTTTTATCGCAGTAATAAGCCTATCAGTTTCGGCCATTATGTCACTAGGTGTTACTGGCAAAAATGAGTGCAATTGGACTAGACAAAAGAGTGACTGAATGGGTTGCTATATTTCTAGAAAATAGATCTCAGAGAATTAGAGTAGGCGAAGCTTTATCTGACCCAGTAATAATTAAGAGGGGAATTCCTCAAGGCAGTATTATTGGACCTTTATGTTTTCTTATATATATAAATGATTTGAGTTAACAAGTGGAATCAGAGGTAAGGCTTTTTTGCGGATGATGTTATTCTGTATAGAGTAATAAATAAGTTACAAGATTGTGAGTAACTGCAATGTGACCTTGATAATGTTGTGAGATGGGCAGCAGGCAATGGTATGTTGATAAATGGAGTTAAAAGTCAGGTTGTGAGTTTCAAAAATAGGAAAAGTCCTTTCAGTTTTAATTACTGGAGTGAAAGTTCATTTTGGGGATCATTGTAAGTACCTACGTGTTAATATAAGGAAAGATATTCATTGAGGTAATCACATAAATGGGATTGCAAATAAAGGGTACAGATCTCTGCACATGGTTATGAGGGTGTTTAGGGGTTATAGTAAGGATGTAAAGGAGAGGGCAATATAAGTCTCTGGTAAGACCCCAACTAGAGTATGGTTCCAGTGTATGGGACCCTCACCAGGTTTACTTGATTCAAGAACTGGAAAAATTCCAACGAAAAGCAGCTCGATTTGTTCTGGGTGATTTCTGACAAAAGAGTAGCGTTACAAAAATGTTGCAAAGTTTGGGCTGGGAAGAACTGAGAGAAAGAAGACGAGCTGCTCGGCTAAATGGTATGTATACAATAATAAAGTCACTTGTAATAAATGGTATGTTCCGAGCTGTCAGCAGAGAGATGGCATGGAATTACATTAGTAGACGAATAAGTTTGAGTGGCATCTTTAAAAGTAAGAAAGATCACAATATGAAGATAAAGTTGGAATTCAAGAGGACAAATTGGGGCAAATATTCATTTATAGGAAGGGGAGTTAGGGATTGGAGTAACGAACTAAGGGAGGTGTTCAATAAATTTCCAGTTTCTTTGAAATCATTTAAGAAAAGGCTAGGAAAACAACAGATAGGGAATCTGCCACCTGGGTAACTGCCCTAAATGCTGATCAGTATTGATTGATTTACATCCCACTAACTACTTTGACAGTTTTCAGAGACGCCAAGGTGACAGAATTTAGTCCCACAGGAGTTCTTTTACGTGCCAGTAAATCTACCAACATGAGGCTGACGTATTTGAGCACCTTTAAATACCACCGGACTGAGCCAGGATCAAACCTGCCAAGTTGGAGTCAGAAGGCCAGCGCCTCAACTGTCTGAGCCACTCAGCCTGGCTGTTTACATCACAAAGGGCTTCACTGTTATATGAATGTTTGGGAGGTCAGTTGAAAGGTACAAGTGCCTCTATTAAAAATGTGCACAAAAGTTGGTTTGAGTGGAGTATAGTGTTTATGTCATGGCTAATCATGAGCACTTAAGTTAGCAATGGGGCAAGCAGTTGTCATCGAATGAAGCTGCTTGTGCAAGAAAGCTCAAGAAAGCTATTCACAGAGATACATTACCAGACTGCTAAAGGTTGCTCATAATAGATTTGGTATCAGTGGAAACATTTCCAGGAAAATGGAAATGTTGCCAGGCATCCTGGCATATGCTGCCAAAGGGGAAACAACCCCAGACCAGGATAATTTTGTGCATCAATACGCTCTCCAAAACAACCTAGTTACAGTACAAGCAGTAAAGGTGGCCCTACAGAAGGTTTCTGAGTTTGAGCTAGTGACATAACAGTCAGACACAGGCTTTGAAAGGCCAGTTTAAGATCCCGATGACTCACTCGAGTACCTGTACTGGACAGACGACATCATTGCAGGAGACTACAGTTTGATAGAAATCGTCTGCACTGGCAGCAAAGACACTAGCATCCTGTACTATTTTCGGATGAATCCTGTTTCACACTTTATCATTCAGATGGTTGTCTGTGAATCTGGAGATGATGTAGGGAGTGATATCACCTAAGAGCTACACAATGTACCATTGCTTATAGAGGTAGCTCTGTTATAGTGTGGCCAGGCATAAGTGTTGACACAAAAACCAATCCCCTGATCATTCACAATGGATCCTTAAATACTCTACGGTTTACTCAAAAGATCTTAGTCCCACATGTGTTCCTCATGTAAGGCAATGTGGAGAAAATGCAGTATTCATGCATGATAATGCTAGAGTGCATGATGCCAACATCATATGGAGATTCCTGCAAGTGGGCATCCAAAAGTCATGATTTAAATCCTATTTAACAAGTCTGGGATCAAATGGAACAAGGCATGAGTGAGAAATTCACCACCACAAACACTACAAGCCTTTGAAGAAGTCTGCCTCAACTGAACTTGCTATGCCTTTTCAGAAGTATAACAAGGCATTGTGAAGCTGTTATCCATTCAAGGGGTGGCAATATTCCTTATTAAGATGCTTAATTACCATGTAGCTGTTTTAGTATATGAACAATGGCCATTTTGTTTATGGCATGTTGTCCAATGACATCATGTATTGAGTGCCCAAAGTATGCTTCTCATTTCAGTTCCTAATTATTGCAAAGGAGGAGGTTTGTTTTCATTGCATGTCTGTTTTAATTTCACTATAACTGGGTGAGTTGGTCGTGTGGTTAGGGGCGCGTGGCTGTGAGCTTGCATCCGGGAGATAGTGGGTTCGAACCCCACCGTCGGCAGCCCTGAAAATGGTTTTCCATAGTTTCCCATTTTCACACCAGGCAAATACTGGGGCTGTACCTTAATTAAGGCCATGGCCACTTCCTTCCCACTCCTAGGCCTTTCCTATCCCTTCATCGCCATAAGACCTATCTGTGTCGGTGCGACATAAAACAAATAGCCAAAAAAAAAAAAAAAAAAAAAGAAATTCACTATGTATGTATGTATATCATGGAGGTATGAACATATAAAAGAAGAGCCTTTTTTTTTTTGTATGCGTGTGTGTGTGGTTTTTTGACAGTCAGGTACTGTATGTAAAGTATGGTAACGTTTAACTTTTCATGCCATCTCCGAAGTATTTTAACCCTTCTCTCCTGAAGAGTAACATTGGTGATTTCTATCAAAATATTAAGGATAAAGAGACTATCGGACTAAAGGTATACATTTAGTCATCAACTAAATTTTTAAATTCCAATTTTTTGGAAAATGAACAACCATTCATAATACCTCAGGTCTAAACCAAGACAAAGGAAACAGTATATAACATAATATCTTTCCACAGTCCAAAGCAATTGTTATCTTACATTTTTTGTAAAGAATTAAAAGACCCGATGAATCATGTATGGCAGGGATTCCTAAACCGCGGTACATGTACCAGTACTGGTACGTGAGCTCTTAGATGCTGGTACACACGACTGGTAAAAAAATATTGTATAAACTGCGGTATTTACAAAAAATTATATTCCTGTCATCATCCTTCTCCTTTGCCTTTATCCTGCTCTTGCCAGGTCAGGGCATTTATGGCACTTTCTCACCTTCCGCTCTCCTTCCACACCCATAGTATTCCCTGCCTCTCATAAGAGGCAACTAAAAGGGGCCCCAAGAGCTCTTAACTTGGGAGCATGGGTTGGCTACCACGGGGCCCTTAGCCGAGTCCTGGCATTGTTCCCGCTTACTTGTGCCAGGCTCCTCACTTCACCTATCCTATCTGACCTCCCTTGGTCAACTCGTGTTTTTTTCTGACTCCAACGGTATATTAGGTTTGTGAGGCCTAGGGAGTCTTTCATTTTCACGTCCTTTGTGGCCCTTGTCTTTCTTTCACTTTTCAAAGTGTTGGACCCCTTCCATTTTGTCCTATGAATTAAGACTAATAGAGGATGTTTGCCTAGTAGCACTTTCTCTTAAAACAATAACCACTATCACCACCACCACCACCACCTCTCTCCTACCACCATTCCTCTTCCATTATTTTGTCCCAGTCCAAATTTCTTCTTCTTCTTGCACTCTTCTTCTTCTAGCTCTGTTTCCCTCAAACTTAATCTCCATCATCTGTTTTGGTATTCTTTCCTCCTCCATCCTCTTTACATGTCCAAACCATCTTAATTTATTCCTATCAATTCTCTCATTAAGTTTCCTATTCTGACTTCCTTTCTAACATCTTAATTTTTTAGTATGTCTTTCCTTGTCCTTCCTATCATACTTCTCAGGTATTTCATTTTGCTGGCTTGAACTCTACTCTCTTCCCCACTTGTCATGTCCAGGTCTCAGCCATGTTAAGTCAGTATGGATGCATAATAAATTTTGTACATTGCACTAGCCGGCAATGATTTCCTGGTTTTGGTGAAAAATAGGCGGTTCATATGGAAAATGATTTGCTGATTTTGAAAACACCAACTGTTTTGCCATAACATGTACAGACTTTATGTAATTAGATATTTTATATATATCAATGTTCAAAATTTAATGTAAATTTAAGGAACTTTGAATTCATTTCATCATGTTTTGAAAAGAATTCCAGGCATCAAAATATGTGAACAACACTAATATTAATGTGTAGAATTCAGTGGAAGAAAAATAGAAATGCTTTATCATATACCATTTACAATCTATATATATAAAATAACTTGTCCTGACTGACTGACTGACTGACTGACTGACTGACTGACTGACTGACTGACTGACTGACTGACTGACTGACTGACTGACTGATTCACCATCGCCGAGCCAAAACTACTGGACATAAAGAAATGAAATTTTGGGGATACATTCATATTAAGATGTAGGTGCTCGATAAGAGAGGATTTTTGGATATTCCGTCGCTAAAGGGGTGAAAAGGGGGGTGAAATTTTAAAATGAGTGTTCCTATATCTCAAAACTTTAAAAGTTTACAGATGTAAAAATTGGTATTTAGAATCTTCTTTAAAAATAAGGAAACACGTATATTTTTGTTTTCAGAAAATCCCAATACAAGGGGTGAAAAACAGTGAAAAAGGGGTTGAATGCCTTTAATCAGGATACCGGTGCTTATATATCAGAAACTGAAGATATTACCGACCTGAAAATTGGTACTTTTGATCTCTTTTAAAAATAAAGAAACACGTATATTTTACTTTTTGGATAATCCAATTAATGGGAGGGTGAAAATGGGGTTAATTTTTAAAATGAGTGCATCTATATCTCAAAACTTTTAAAGTTTACAGGTGTAAAAATTGGTACTTAGAATCTTCTTTAAAAATAAGGAAACACATATTTTTTTTGTTTTCAGAAAATCCCAATAGGAGGGGCGAAAAAGGGTGAAAAAGGGGTTGAATGCCTTTAATCAGGATACCGGTACTTACACCTCAGAAACTGAAGATATTACAGACATGAAAATTGGTACTTTTGATCTCTTTTAAAAATAAAGAAACACGCATTTTTTGTTTTTGGGAAATCCAATTAATGGGAGGGTGCAAAGGGGGTGAATTTTTAAAATCAGTGCATCTATATCTCAAAACATTTAAAGTTTACAGATGTAAAAATTGGTACTTAGAATCTTCATTAAAAACAAAACACTTTTTTTTTGTTTTCGGAAAATCCCAATAGGAGGGGTGGAAAAGGGTGAAAAATGGGTTGAATGAATTTAATGAGGATACTTATATCTCAGAAACGGAAGATATTACAGACCTGAAAATTTGTGTTTGGGATCTCCTTTAAAAATAAAGAAATACGAATTTTTTTGTTTTTGGAAAATCCAATTAATGGGAGGTGTGCAAAGGGGTGAATTTTTAAAATGAGTGTATCTATATCTCAAAACTTTTAAAGTTTAAATATGTAAAAATTGGCATTTAGAATCTCCTTTCAAAATAAAGAAACACATATTTTTTTTTGTTTTCGGAAAATCCCAATAGGATGGGTGGAAATGGGTGAAAAATGGGTTGAATGCCTTTAATGAGGCTACTTATATTTCAGAACCTGAAGATATTACAGACCTGAAAATTGGTATTTGGGATCTATTTTAAAAATAAGAAACAGGTATTTTTCGTTTTTGGAAAATCCAAGAATGGGTGAAAAGTTTGGTGAATTTTTAAAATGAGTGTGTCTACATCATAAAACTTTAAAAGTTTACAGATGTAAAACATTTTTATTTAGAATCTCCTTTAAAAATACAAGAACACGTATTTTTTTCTTTCTATAAATCCCAATAGGAGGGGTGAAAAAGGGTGAATAATTGGTTGAATGCCTTTAATGAGGATACATATATCTCAGAAGCTGAAGATATTACAGAACTGAAAATTTGTATATGGGAGCTCCTTTAAAAATAAAGAAACACGTATTTTTTGTTTTTGGAAAATCCAATTAATGGCGGTTAAACAGGAGTGACAAACTGGGGTGAATTTTTTGAAAGACTATATCTACAGAGTATCTGAGAAACATAACATTTTACAGACGTAAAAAGTGAGTATTTGGAATCTCCTGTAAATGTAAAGAAAGACAGGTGATTTGTTTTTGGAAACTCCACTTAAGGGGAACTAAAAAGGGGTGAAAATTTAAAAAGAATTTCTACAGTATATCTCAAAAACTTAACATGTTACAGAAGTGAAAAATGGTATTTTGTATCTCTATTAAAAATAAAGAAACGTGTATTTTTAATTTTCGGAAATACCACTTGTATGGAAGGGGGGGGGGGGGGTAAAGTGACTGAAAATGGTGAATTCTTTTAATTAGGCTACTGATATCTCAAAAAAGAAGATATTACAGCCATGAAATTAGACATTTGGAATCTGTTTTAAAAGTAAAGAAACACGGATTCTCGGAAAATCCAAAAAGGGGGGAGAGGGTGAAAGAATTGAGAAATTAATTGACTTAATTGTATGAGAATACATACATCTAATAAAAACTAAAGTTGTTACAGATGTGAAAATTGGTATTTGAATCTCCTTAAACAAAGAAAAACGCGTTTTGTGGGGTGGAACCATATGGGGGGGGGGGGGGGGGCGGGAGTGAAAAGGAGTTGAATTCCTTTCGTGAAGACACATAAATCAAAAACTGAGGAAGTTAGAGTCGTGATAATTGCTATTTAGAAGATCCTTTAGAGAAACAAGTATTTTTTGCTGGAAAATTCACTTGCGGGACGGGGGGAGTGTGAAAGGAAGTGAAAAAAAAGTGAATTATTTTTATGGGGATACTTATGTCTCAAAACTGAAGGTAACAGACGTGGACATTGGTGTTTGGAATCTCCTTCAAACATAAAGAAACACGCCTTCTATTTTTTTTTTGGGGGGGGGGGTAAATAAACTTAACGGCGGTGGGGTGTAAAAGGAGGTGAGACCAATTGATTTTACTGTTCATAATGTACTTATAAGGAGCTTCCGTTGCTCAGGCGGCAGCACACTAGCCTCTCACAGCTGGGTTCCATGGTTCAAATCCCGGTCACTCCATGTGACATTCGTGCTGGACAAAATGGAGGCAGGACAGGTTTTTCTCCGGATACTCCGATTTTCCCTGTCATCATTCATTCCAGAGCAACACTGTCCAAATTTCATTTCATTTGTCATTCATCGATCATTGCCCCAGAGGTGTGCTTCGGCAGCCGGCACAATTCCTATTGTCGTCGCTAGATGGGGCTTTATTCATTCCATTCCTGACCCTGTCGAATGACTGGAAACAGGCTATATAGTTTCGATGTACTTATTCTGATCATAAACCGATCATTTTTAATCTTTCCTGGGTTCGTTTTCAACAGCCATCTTTTCCTTCGGAGAATGTTCTTAGATTACAGTAGATTCTCCTGGCATATAAATAAAAATTTAAATACATTTGAAATAAACGATAGGAATGAGATGGACCGTCAAATTGTTCACCTCTATAATAAGGTCAATAATGCACGGAAGTATGTCATTGGTATCGCCAGAAATCCCGCACACTTGCCTTCGCGCGACGATGGTGCTGGTCACATTGTAACAATGACACTGGCAGCAGATGTAATTTACCACCAAGTAGCGGTCTTGCATCTTGCTGTGGGGTCCAGAATATCTTTTAATAATAATAATAATAATAATAATAATAATAATAATAATAATAATAATAATAATAATAATAATGTTCTGGACCGTTGTCAAATGTGCGGACGACCCTGGAAACGGGTCGTGGACGGGTAATGACTAAGAATGCAGTCTGGCCGCGGGTTCATTACCGCCAAGGCACCCAAGACGACACCATGTCGGATCTCTTGAAGGATTTGATCCATATTAAAAATGTTTATAGGAAAAGATGGCAAAGATTTAGGGACCCAACTGACCGGGTGGAATACCTGGACCTAGCCCGGGAAGTATGAACTCGATTTTCTGGAAAGAAAGATTGAAAAATGGGAGGAAACTTGCCGAAATCTATTAGAAAACGAGTTAGATCGCGAATTTCGGCGTATTACATATCTAAAACAATAAGCATTCAATTAATAATTTCAGTATAATACCATAGTGAAGCACGGGTATCTTGCTAGTATATATATAAAAAAGAAGATATCCTAAAATTCTTATATCATGCAAATTTATGGAAATATGAAAATAATTTTATCACATAAAAGAAATTACCAGTCATAACAATTGGTGGAATATATAATATTGTCATACCATCTTAAAAAGAAAATACTATGGGGATAAGACACCCCTAGCACCCCTAGGTGAAAATAAAATACAACCTCAGTGTTATATTGTATTGGATTTATTGAATGCTTTGGAAACTTTATAGTGTATTACATAATAACAAATAGAAAAAAAGTGAACCTGTGTAGAGAATATTTTTGTGAAACAAAAATAGCGATTTCACACTCAGTTCTTTATCTTCAGCCACCATGTGTTTAAAATTCTTGGAGGGTTGGATGATTTTACACCACAAGACCAACATGTTGAAGGGAAATAATAAATCTGTCAGCATTGATAGCAATGAAGGGAAGAGTGCCAAAACATGTTAGCTCATAAAAATATCTGATGAAAGAAAAGATAAGTTAAGATAAACACAGACCTTAGGTATCAATCAATCAATCATTACTGATCTGCACTGTTGGTATAATACTAATATAATACAAGAAGTGCAAACAGAACAACAAGTAGTTCTCAAGAGGCTAGGAGTAACACTAAACAATTACGCAGCAGAAAGAAAAATATACCAACAAGCCATTTTGGAACATATGAGAACATTTTAAATCCAATATCACATTAGAAAGTGTTTCATCAACAAGTTTGTTCATGAACAATATATATCCTATTGAAAATATAAAATTAATGCCAATACATTTGTATAAATGTTACTCCAGCAACGAGAACAAGTCAAATGTCCATAACATAGACAATTATCAACTGCAGAAAATTGTCAATATAGTTTACGAAGTTTTAACGACAATCATACAAGCAACATGAATCAATACAATTAGCCAGATCTCAAAAGTTTTTTATTTTTATTTATTTTTTATTTTTTAAACAATTTAAAAGATGTTCACCAGATGAGTTTCGTCAATAAAATGTTAGATTTAGATAGATTTTAGACAAAATGTTTTAACTTGACATAATTTTATTGTTATATGACTTGTAAAATATTATAAGATTTGTCAATTAGTTTTATAGGAATAATCTTAATCCAAAAGAATTGTTTCATGATCTTATACAACCTTAATTGAATAATAGTTGGCTGATGATGCTCACGAAAAAGGAGCGAAACATGTACCATATAAACATCTTAATAAATATGTAAGTTTGTACTACATTTTTATTGTATTGAATAGGTGGTAATTAACAAAAGTATAAGAATTTGTATCACATACCACTTAGTCGAGCAGCTCATCTCCTTTCTACCAAGTCTTC
Source organism: Anabrus simplex (assembly GCF_040414725.1). Lineage (NCBI taxonomy): Eukaryota > Metazoa > Arthropoda > Insecta > Orthoptera > Tettigoniidae > Anabrus > Anabrus simplex. The sequence goes on from NC_090265.1 coordinate 181,095,525, forward strand.
CCAGCCCAAACTTTGCAACATTTTTGTAACGCTACTCTTTTGTCGGAAATCAACAGAACAAATCGAGCTGCTTTTCTTTGGATTTTTTCCAGTTCCTGAATCACGTAATCCTGGTAAGGGTCCTATACACTGGAATCATACTCAAGTTGAGGTCTCACCAGAGACAAATATGCTCTCTCCTTTACATCCTTACTACAACCCCTAAATACTCTCATAACCATGTGCAGAGATCTGTACCCTGTATTTACAATCATATTTATGTGATTACCCCAATGAAGATCTTTCCTTATATTTATACCTAGGTATTTACAATGATCCCCAAAGGGAACTTTCACCCCATCAACGCAGTAATTAAAACTGAGAGGACTTTTCCTATTTGTGAAACTCACAACCTGACTTTTATCCCCATTTATCATCATACCATTGCCTATTGTCCATCTCACAACATGAGGTCAACAGTTGCTCACAATCTTGTAACTTATTTATTACTCTGTACAGAATAACATCATCTGCGAAAAGCCTTATCTCTGATTCCACTTCTTTACACATATCATTGATATATATAAGAAGACATAAAGGTCCAATAATACTGCCTTGAGGAAATCCCCTCTTAATTTTTACAGGGACAGATAAAGCTTCACCTACTCTAATTCTCTGAGTTCTATTTTCTAGAAACAGAGCCACCCATTCAGTCACTCTTTTGTCAAGTTCAATTGCACTCATTTTTGCCAGTAGTTTCCCATGATCTACCCTATTAAATGCCTTAGATAACTCAATCGCAATACAGTCCAACTGACCTCCTGAATCCAAGATATCTTATATCTGCTATATCTTGCTGGAATCCTACAAGTTGGGCTTCAGTGGAATAACCTTTCCTAAACTGCCTTCTGTCAAACATTAATTTTGCAAACATGTCTTATATAGTCAGAAAGAATGCTTTCCCAAAGCTTACATACAACGCATATCAAACTGACTGGCCTGTTATTTTCAGCTTTATGCCTATCACCCTTTCCTTTATATACAGGGGCTACTATAGCAACTCTCCATTCATTTGGTAAAGTTTCTTCATGCAAACAAAAATCAAACATGTACTGCAGATATGGTACTATATCCCAACCCATTGTCTTTAGTATATCCCCTGAAACCTTATCAATTCCCGCTGCTTTTCTAGTTTTCAACTTTTATATCTTACTGTAAATGTCATTGCTGTCATAGGTGAATTTTAATAGTTCTTTAGTATTAGTCACCTCCTCTACCTGGACATTATCCTTGTAACCAACAAAATTTTCATACTGCTGACTGAATACTTATGCCTTTTGAAGATCCTCGCATACACACTCCCCTTGTTCATTAATTATTCCTGGAATGTCCTTCTTGAAACCTGTTCCTGCCTTAAAGTACCTATATATACTCTTCCATTTTTCACTAAAATTTTGCTTGCCATCATGTTATCCTTAGCTGACTTCTTTGCTAGATACAATTTCCTAGTAAGTTCCTTCAATTTCTCCTTACTTCCACAGCCATTTCTAACTCTATTTCTTTCCAACCTGCACCTCCTTCTTAGTCTCTTTACTTCCCTGTTATAATATAGTGGATCTTTACCATTCCTTACCACCTTTAAAGGTACAAACCTATTTTCACATTCCTCAACAATTGCTTTAAACCCATCCCAGAGTCTGTTTACATTTTTATTTACCGTTTTCCACCGATCATAGTTGCTTATTAAAAACTCCCTCATGCCTGTTTTATCAGCCATATGGTACTGCCTAACAGTCCTAATTTTAATCTCTTCCTTTCTTTCACATTTATTTTTAATTACTACAAAAACAGCTTCGTGATCACTAATACCATCTATTACTTCGGTTTCTCTATAGAGCTCATCGGCTTTTACCAGCACCACATCCAGAATATTCTTCCCTCTAGTTGGTTCCATCACTTTCTGAATCAGGTGCCCTTCCCATATTAACTTATTTGCCATTTGTTGGTCATGCTTCCTGTCGTTCGCATTACCTTCCCAATTGACATTTAGTAAATTGAGATCACCCGCTATGATCACGTTCCTTTCTTTATCGTTTCCCACATAGCTCATTATCTTATGAAATAATTCTGAATCAGCATCTGCGCTACCTTTTCCTGGTCTGTACACTCCAAAGACATCTAGTTGCCTATTATCTTTAGAAATGAGCCTTACCCCTAGAATTTCGTGCTTGTCATCTTTAACTTTTTCGTAGCTTATAAATTCTTCTTTCATGAGAATAAATACTCCCCCTCCTACCTTTCCTATCCTATCTCTACGATACACCCTCCAGTTCCGTGAGAAAATTTCTGAATCCATTATATCATTTCTCAGTCATGATTCAACTCCTATTACAATATCTGGTAAGTATATATCTATTCAATTACTTAATTCTATTCCTTTCTTTACAATACTTCTACAGTTGAGCACTAACAGTTTTATGTCATCCCTACTTGATTTCCAGTTCCCTGTTCCCTTAACACCGCTGCCTAGCGCACCCTGTTTCCCTGAATGTACCTCCCTATAACCCTTCTAAACAAATTTCCTAACTTATATGTACCACTGCGGTTTAAGTGAAGGCCATCTGAGCGCAGATCCCTATCTTCTACCCACCCATTAAGATCTAGAAATTTCACTCCCAGTTTCCCATATACCCACTCCATAGTCTCATTTAAATCCCCAATCACCTTCCAGTCAGTATCCCTCCTACACAGTATTCCACTGATAACAATCTCAGCTTCCTTAAACTTCATCCATGCTGCATTTACCAGATCCCACACATCCCCAACTATGTTGGTACTTATACCTGCTTGTCTTACGTTGTTCTCTTCTACTTTCTTCAACATCTGTCTTAACCTAATTCCTGAATAACACTCTACCGTGGTACCCCTTCCTCCACACACTTTCCCGACATGTCTAACGATAGAATCCCCCATGACCAGAGCCTCAACCCTACCCACCTCATTTGATCCCCTTCCCTCCTGGTCAATCTTATCTTTCCTGACAGCTGCAGAAGCTACTTCCTCCTCCCTTTTCTCCATCCCATGACCCTGTTCCACCTGTCTTTTCCTATCCACTACTCCACATTTCCCTTTCCTACCTCTTCCCTTTCTTGTACTTCCAAATTTCTCGGCAACAATTCCCTGTTCCTCATCTTCCCTCGGTTGTTCTACCTTCAGTGACTCGTACCGATTTCTCACCGACACCTGTCCTGAATTTTTTTCCTGAATGGAGCCCTTAGCCTGCAATCTCCTTCCCCTTAAAACATTAGACCACCTGTCTTCCACAATTCCCCCATTTCCTTCCAATCCCTCTATTTCACCTACTGTATCCTGTACATTGTTTGGAGGCCTACTTTCCTTCCTGTCCTCTGAGAGTATCCTAATTATCTCCCTCAAGCTCTCCAACTCCTCCCTCATACTCCTTAATGCCTGGCCACACCCACAGTTCCTACACTCGCACTGCTTAGGCATTTTTTTTACTAAATAATGAAAAGAAAAGGAAAAATAAGATAACTTATTCTGTGCAAAATAAAAATGAAAGGAAAGAAATATTGTCTAGGTTAATTCACAAAGAACACACGACAGTAAGTTATTTAATATAGGCTACTACTACACTACAATACTACTTAATTGTACTATTTTCATTCCTACAACATGCTAACACGATGAAAATTGCTGTTAATTACTGGAAACAGAGAATAATACACATGAATTACACAATTCTTAACTGCAGTTAAGTCTACCCTAATTACAACTACAGAATTTTAGTAAGAGAGTTACTACAGATACTACAGAAACGGTACTATAATATACAAATATTTCACAGTAATAGAATAAACACACTACTTTCTAATAAGATGCTATAATACACTACGATAATTTTAAACTACGCTCAGACTAAGTATAGATACTACAATACACTACAATAATTTTAAACTACGTTCAGATGTATTCTAATTATAACAGGTTATTACCAAGAAAAAAACAGAAAAGAAAATTACCATTAAAGTTCGAAATTCGCAAAACTACTCAAAATTATAGAATAGGCACTCTAATTTCTAATAAGTTACTATACTACACTACAATAATGTTTAAACTACGTTAGGACGTATACTAGCTTCTTACTAAGCACAAATAGAAATGAAAATTCCAATTAGGCCTAAATTTAGATATTCGCAAGAACTACCGGTAGGTACGGTACTCAAAGATCACCACCAAAGTTAAACACGTTTGCATCTTAGCTGTTATATCCATCAAATGTACTTCCCACCAGAAGGTAATCAATTACTAATCCTATTCTCTGTCATACCAACCATGTATTGCAATTTTCTTGCTGTTTTTCTTCTGAAACCATGAGTTTTCCACAATCATTCCATTCCTCTCACAAAGCTAAACTATTTTCTCTCCTTCTTCATTCCTTTTCCCATTTCCATATGGTCCAATTCATTCTTCTTTTCTTTGTCTTAGTTTCCAATCTGTGCATTTAAGTCTCCCATTATAATCACTTCCACACCAGTTATCTCCTTTTCTAGTTTCTCCAGGAATTCTTCGATATCCCCCTCTTTGTTCCCTGCCTGTGGTGCATAAACTTGTATGAAGTCTTTCACTTTGTTCCTTATTCTCAGTCTAATTTTCATTATCCTGCCGCTGAAGCACTGTACCATATCCGCATACTCCTCCATCTGTTTTGAAATTACCAGGCCCACCCCATTTTTTTCCTCTCGACCTCCACTTCAGTATAGTGTATATCCTTCCCTCATTCTCTTCTTTCCTTTCACCTTCCGTTTATCTATGCTCAACCCCCATCATTTCTATACCCTCTTTCTCCATAAAATCCACCACTTCTTTCGCCTTTCCTGTCAGAGTTATAAGGTTGATTATGTCCACCTTCATGGCGTTGGCTATTGGTCGCCCATTTTTCACAGTTTCTCCAGTATCCAAGGAACTGCACGTCGCTTGCAGGGTATGCCCTAACGTTTTCCAAAGCAAGTTTAGAAGTATCATTTCATATTTAGACTGTTATTATGGTGGGTCGCCACTCTGAGAGACATTTTATACTTGCTGCCAGGTGTAACTTCAGGCCACACCTCAGGAGTACAGACACCTTTTGCAACTGCTTCACTAATGTGCAGAAGTTACTGAAAAAATTCTTCCATTTTATCTGCTGTTGGTACTGGGGTTCTCTTCTGTAGTCTAAACCCTTGACCATGTTCTCCTTTCTGGTTAATTTATGCATCACTTCCTACACAAAGACTTTACCTGACCTCCAAAGGGAGAACTCCTCCACCCATACCCTTTAGGTGTCAAGTTTGGTAGTGGCTGCTTGACCTTTGGCCAGACATGTGCAGGTAATACCGTTTACTGTCACATGTGGTAGCAGGGTGATCCTGACCTGACCTGTACTACTTCAAAATTCACACCATTAATTTTTTTTAAACCCCCTCTCCTGAAGATAAGAACTACATCTGTACACTTCCAGTCTTGAGGAAGTATCTCATAACAAAGGGGCAGTACATTCAGTACATTCCAATAATGATAGTCGCTGAGCATTTTGTCTTGACTGCTCACAGCATGAAGCCTCATTCGCTTCAAGCTTTGTTCAGAAATGCAAAATTTTTTCTCGCACATTTCTTCAGACTTAAAACACAGTTTCCTTTATGAACTCACGCTTTGCCACATGACATATTTGACAAATATACAGTATTTCATTTTTTGAATGGGTTTAATAAGAGCTTTCATGGCTGCAATACCACAGCTTTGTCAATCCATGACAAAACAAAGGCTGTCAGAAAGAAAATTTATTTCGCTATTAAGGAATTTTAAAAGTAGAATGCTGGGCTGAGTGGCTCAGACAGCTGAGGCGCTGGCCTTCTGACCCCAACCTGGCAGGTTCAATCCTGGCTCAATCCGGTGGTATTTGAAGGGGCTCAAATACATCAGCCTCATGTCGGTAGATTTACTGGCATGTTAAAGAACTCCTGTGGGACTAAATTCCGGCACCTCAGCATGTCCGAGAACTGTAAAAGAAGTTAGTGGGACGTAAAGCCAATAACAATGTTGTTATTATTATTATTATTATTATTATTATTATTATTATTATTATTATTATTATTATTATTATTATTATTATTATTATTATTATTATTATTATTATTATTATTATTATTATTATTTAAAAATAGAACAGTGCCATTGTTTCCATTCTTGCACAGTTTTGTGAGTGAAAATGAAATAGTACATGTACATCTTGAACTAGTGAATGATATAATTACACATTGTGAGAGCCTAATACAGTATCATATTTCAAGGATTTTTTCCAGAAAGTATAAAATCAGAATTCTGGATCAGAGATCCCTTCTCTGTTCACCCTGCCACCATCTCTGACAATAGAGGAAAAAGATGAACATTTTTAGCTGTCCTGTGATGGAATTCTTGAGGAGATTTTCAAGAGGATGAATTTAACATAGTTTTGGTTGGTAAAGCAAAAGGAATATCCTCTGATTTTTGAGAAAGTTGCAAAATTTCTGCTGGTGTTTGACACAAGTTATCTATGTGAGAGTGCATTTTATTCACTTATGTACCGGTACGTAAAAAACAAATGCAGGAATAAATGAAGTATTGATTAAGACTTAACTAAAAGTAATGAACATAAACTGGATAAAAGAAAGCTGGGCTTTGTTAGTCAGGCCCTCCCTCCACATTAACAAGTCATGTTAGTGTGCTTAACTTCAATGTATTTTTTTAATAAAAGAACATTTCTGCACTGCGTCATTTAGGAATAATACATCAAGTCCCCAAATCATTGTATTATGTACACGTGATTAATTAATAATTAATTAGTACCAGTATGGTTGTTATTATTATCTTAATTCCAATAAAAGGGGATAATCTAAGTACCATTTTAGAAACTAATTGTAAAATCACTAGTTACTTTTAGATGATGACATAATGGGATTTTAAATTTTAGCATTGAAAACCTCATAATATTACTTGGTGGTAGGCAAAAGTATGAATGTTGGTTTAGTGGTACACCAGTCTAAATGTTTGGGAACCCCTGACATATGGTATACAGGGTGAATCTCCTAAAACTTGCACTCCAAATATTTCTGAAATGAAAGGTGCTATTGAAGTTCTGTTTTTACAGAAATGAAGTGTAACCAAGGACTCATTATTGTAGCCCAAACACATATTTTAATAATGAATAAAGTGAGTACTTATTTTAGAATTACATTATTTCAAATGGAACAATGACTCTTAAATTAGAATGTCAATGGTGTTTTCCTTAGGATTCTAGTACAAGTACCGGTAGTTTATGAGCTATCATAGTTTGAAATTATAAATAACAGCAGTTGTCTGTTCCATGTATCAGCACTAACTTAAGGAAAAAAATTGAATAAACAAATTCTTTGGATTCTGAAGAAAAAAAAAGAGAATTGGCCTTCAAAGGTTATGTTCAAAATGATGATCTGCTTCAATACAAGCTTCCAGTCTGCCATGTGCACATGTTTTAACATTTCGTCAAAAATTTCAGCACAGGCAACAGTAATACAACATTTCATATCTTCTGTTATAGAGCCCTGCACGGATGGGGATATCCACGGATTTATCCGCGGATATCCGTGAAATTAGTGTCTTGGCGGATGCAAACTGTATGGCAGTGTGGATAATTTTTCTGATAATTTCTAAATATTGATTTTCACTCAGGTATACTCTTACTTTTGCTTGTGATTAGGCGATCCTTCACAATGGTTTTGGAGAATGGTGATATATAAAGAGCCTTGAGTCCATAAAGCCGTAAATCTGATCTGAGCCTACCTGACTCCTGCCCGCAATTAATGGAGGGACGGAACAAAGGTCAATACGTCGGTAGTTGTCACAAGAGAAAATCTCTCATAAACCTGTGACTGTAGGGGTTCTGGTGCCAGGCGTCAGGCCTATTGTATTATGTTAATAGATCTATCAGTTTCAATACCTTGGGTGTTATATACTGTAGTTAAATATTTACAATATCCACGAATAACAATTTGCAGATGCGGATAACCATTTGTGGGTGCGGATGCGGGTGCGGATGTGGATATTATTTTGTATATCCATGCAGGGCTCTAGATATAGTCAGTATGCCCTGGTAAACAGTGTCTTTCAGCTTTGGCCAGAGAAAATAATCTAAAGGAGTCAAATCTGGTAAATGGGCCGGCCAAAGTATTCATAGGGATTGTTTATAGACCAATAATGCATGTTTTTGAGGTTTACTTGGCCATGATTTGTAAATGTTGCTTCATCACTAAACAAGAAACATGATAAATCTGCTCTACCATGTCATGAAAGTTAACATGATTCTCAATTGTTTTCATCCAGTTCTTGATGAAGAGAGACATGATACAGATGGAACTTTTTATGGTAGAGAATGCGTAGTACACTTGCCTGACTCATGCCACTTCCTCATACAGTTACATGGGAACTAACATGCGGATCTACAACAACACCAATTAGGACATAAATTTCCAGTGGCGAAACTACTTGGAGTAATTTGAGGCAATATTTACCCTAAGAAATACGATTAAGCATAAATATCCTAACCGCTGTAGTGTCCTCCGCCTTGGAGCTATACAACCCGCTCCCACATCGAACCACCTGGAATATACAAGTGTGTCCAGCAGAGAGCTGACTCATGACTTGTGATGTCAGCCAGCCAGTATAAATTGGAGCGATGATTCTGCCGCTGTATGTGTTCAGCAATCAGCTCTACACTGTAAGTCGGACACGGAGGTACCCCTCTTGAAAATGTAGACTGAAAAGGCGGACTGAACTCTGATCGAGAGGTCTCACCTCGGGACTACCACCTCAAGATTCCCGCCTTCCTTATAATTTAGCCTACATCATCCTAGCATTCTGCTAGAAAGAACTTCGCATTAAGTTCAAGCCAGACTTCCCAACATTAGATAGCCATCAGCTATCAAAAACTTTCACATATCTGTGGCACTCTTCCTCATCAGTATAGACCTAATTGTACATATAGGACTAAAGTTGTATAAATGTAAATACGTCTTCTGCAAACAGTAAACTTACTCACGATATTATCTAGTGTTGCAAGTGATAAAAATCATTGTTATCCGTATTGAAGATACTGAAGATACTGAAGGTTTGTTTTATCACCTATAAAATTTATATGTATTGAATAGGTGATAAAACAAACCTTTTAGCATCCTACATTATCTAGTGTGTTCACCACGTTAAGAAGCAAGCCTCAATTTCCTTTATTTTGTGTATATTGCATGAAAGAATGCGAGAAAATAAAACTTTTAAGTTGTGTTTTGTATACTGTGCTTCTTGTATACAGCAATAACAAATTTATCTGCTGTTGTTATTGTGTTAAATCAACAGTAATCTCTATTTGATATGTGCTACATGATGACAGTAGATGATGTGCTTCGCAGATTGCCCGTTAGATGGCTACAGCAGACTACTTGTTCTGACAGGAAGGCAGTCTGTAACTTGTCTCACCCAGGACTTTTTGTTTTTTTTTGCGTTCCGTCAGCTTGGAGATTGGAGTGGGGGTGAAGGAACCACGCTCCTCTCTCCGCAAGGTCTAGACCCCAGAGAGGCATGCCTCTTCTGCAGTGGCGTGCGGTGGTTTTGAAAAGTGGGTACGCTGTCCAAAGTAGGACGTACTAATTACCGGACGTAGGAAGTATAAGTTAACGTACATCATTATATAAAGGAATGTAACCAAGCTGTAACCATATAGATTTACCTATGTGTAATCTCATGTAAATTGAAGGACTTCTAACCAGAGTGTACGGTATCATGTCAAATCCTTGGCTTTTCAGGAAACACAAAATAACTACCAGTAGTGATTTCACATCTATAGATTTAAAAAATCGATATAATTTTTAAAGCTGCAATTAACTTATGGAGATATATAGAAAAAGTTTATTTATTCCAAATGACAGTGCATAATCCGTAAAAAAAAAGGAAGACAAACGTGTCAATGTTGCGTTTCGGTCTAAAAATTGTTATTTTAATCAGTTTCCTACATCAAAGTACATAGATTAGTAGAAATCACGTCTATTTCATGTATCACCCGTCACTATTTAGTTAAAACAACTCTTTGATCTCTTATGTATGTATCAGAAAACTCTCTGTCCTGTAACACTTTTCACCCTTCAGCATAGAAGCTAACTTGAAACACCTCTGATACTATTGAAACAATATCATGCATATTACATTGTACATATAGGCCTATCAAAAATGATAGTAACTTATTTGCTACGTTTTTGTGAGAAGTTCTCCTATTGTCTACTGTATGCTCTACTACTAACAAAACTATGCATTAAGTCCCTCCACAAGATTTTTGATTGCTTTGAGTTTACTTGAAGGTGAAATCTAGTCGTCTCTCTCGTTTTGTAAATGTTGTGATGACATTATCATAAAATGTGTCTGTGCTTTTCAATTGGTGCAGAAATTCCTTTTCTGTGGACAGAACTGCCAATCTTGAAAGCCGCTCTTGACTCTGTGTTGACCTCTGATAAGTCTTAATCCTCCTTAGAGCTGAAAATTATCTTTCAACTGACGCTGTTGTGCTTGGAACAGTTACTATAAGTAAACCCAACTTGTACATTCAGACAGGGCTGTATCTAATTGTTTGCTTTTCAGGGAACACACTAACTGATGAGGGTGTTGACCATAAAATTCAGCAAACGAGTACAGCACGGTGAGTTCATTCTTCAGTCGGATAAAATCAAACAAGTCTTTATAGGACAGTTTAAGATTTTCAAAAGCGGAATGAGGAAAAAGTAGCTTTGTACACTTCATACTTCAGAGGATCCAACAAGGAGGTAAACTTTAATTGGTTTAATGACCCAAATCGTTCGTCTAATTGTACAATAATCATCATCATCATCATCATCATCTGTTTACCCTCCAGGTTTGGTTTCTCCCTCGGACTTAGCGAGGGATCCCACCTCTACAGCCTCAAGGGCAGTGTCCTGGAGCTTCAGACTCTTGGTCGGGGGATACAACTGGGGAGTATGACCAGTACCTCGCCCAGGCGGCCTCGCCTGCTTTGCTGAACAGGGGCCTTGTGGAGGGATGAGAAGACTGGAAGGGATAGGCAAGGAAGATGGAAGGAAGCAGCCGTGGCCTTAAGTTAGGTACCATCCCGGCATTCGCCTGGAGGAGAAGTGGGAAACCACGGAAAACCACTTCCAGGATGGCTGAGCTGGGAATCGAACCCACCTCTACTCAGTTGACCTCCCGAGGCTGAGTGGACCCCGTTCCAGCCCTCGTACCACTTTTCAAATTTCGTGGCAGAGCCGGGATTCGAACCCGGGCCTCCGGGGGTGGCAGCTAATCACGCTAACCACTACACCACAGAGGCGGACAGTGTACAATAATATTGTCAAAAATAGTGTGGTAAAGGCATTTCCTTGACATTACTGGATCTTCTTCCCGACATTGTCATTTAGTTGGTAGAGAGTCTTTGACACCATGATAGACTAGAGTCTCAGCCCAAATTACGTCGCACTTATTCCTGAGGTTTAGTATCTCTCTTTTGATTTCCTGAACTTTCTGGGAGCAATATAGGATGTCTAAATGCTTGAATTGAAGGATACTGAAAAGGATATCAGTAAAGGTAAAAATGTTGCTAAAAATCAGTAACAAATAGGAAGTTTCTAGGTGTGTACTTAACGTCACATCGTAAGTGGCGAGTAAGTTCAATGCACCCAAACAAGCACCCCTGTTCAAAGAATCTTCAAGCTCAGAATATCCTCAGAATGGTAATTCGTGAGTAGCTAAAAAACACACAACATCAATCAATCGCTTGAGCACCTCTCTGTTTTTCCGAACGGTCTCATTATATTGTACAGTGCTTGAAAGCAATTCAGCATCAAGCTGAATATCAATGCTAGATTTTCCAAACGTTGTCAGCTGTAATAGCACAGTAATGTGTGACTGCGATTTCTCATGCTTTTGAATGGCATTGTGCAAGTTACTCAGATTATCATAACCAGTGTCAGTCCAAACAGTTCGGTCTCTTGCAAAGGTTAAACATGGCCAGCAAAACAGTTTATTAAATTTGGAACTTCCAGCAATCCATTCTGTTTTACTGTACTGTGAAGTTTGGAAATGACGAACGTACTCTTGACTTTTGTTTTTTATGCGCCCCTTTAAGGTTGGGCATAACTGGAGAAGGTTTTCCAGATTGAACAATTTCTAGTTTCTCACATAAGCTCCTAAAACGAAACGGTTTGTCCACAATCACACAAATAGAGTCAGCCATCGCAAATATTACGATAGTTGAAACTAAATAGAAATTTCTGTATATTTCACTAAATACTTCTACGTAAATACACAGTTACGCACTCACGACACAGCACTGTCAACGTTGCATGTTATTATTATGAAAATCATTAGAACGTACGCCCCTACCAACACGCCACATGGTCCACAACAACGCTGCTACCTACTAGCAGACAAGTTTTTCTCACACCGTTACAAAAAGCTAATTTTCAGTTCTAAAATGAACTTTTAAAACGTTCTTCACTGCTGTCAGTTATCACTCGCAAGAGGTGTTTCAGCAATAAACTAAATCGCAATAAATTAACGTATCATAAACCCGCACAAGGGGAGCCTCTGTGGCTCAGGCGGCAGCGCGTCGGCCTCTCACCGCTGGATACCGTGGTTCAAATCCCGGTCCCTCCATGTGAGATTTGTACTGGACAAAGTGGAGGTGGGACAGGTTTTTCTCCGGGTACTCCGGTTTTCCCTGTCATCTTTCATTCCAGCAACACTCTCCAGTATCATTTCATAGCATTTATCAGTAATTAATAATCACCTTCGGAGTGGCGACCCCGTTGTAATAATAGCCTATATATGGTTCATTCATTACATCCCTGACCCGGTCAAAGACTGAATAACAGGTTGTAGGTTTTCATTTTCAAACCTGCATAAAGTTGCTTCACACTGCTACACCATGCGATCAAGCCGGGCAGCATTGCGTTGTCGGCTTACCAAGCTCACTTACTGGCGTGGTTACTACGCATGCGTCACCTTGAGCTCAACGCTGGGCGAGCCAAGCGGTAGGTGTGTCGCGTACCTTCGCTAATGAAGAAATTTGTACTGCAGAATATATTTGCTGCATACTGCAGAAAACCATACTGCAGCAACTGCTGTAATTAAAAAAAATAGTATTGCCAACTGACAAGATAAAACTAATTGTTGCACTTTACAGTTGCATTACTGCTTACTGTGCTTCTCAAGTCCAACAGGTAAGCCCGGCTTAGCCTGCATACCCACAACGCACGCTACTGCTCTTCTGCTATTTGAGAGCGTAAAAACTCCCTGCGTGAAGGTGACAATGAAGTACCATATTGTTAAGTGTGTGTTAATCTTTTGAATGAGTAGGCAATCATTGTATTATCGGCTTTACTTGTGACAATTCAGACATGGACTGTTAGTTGCGTAAAACAAGACTGACATCATCCAGTTGAAATTATCATTGAAATAATGAGTGAAGTAGGCCCCTTCGGAAACTCAGCGAGTCTTTTGAACTCTTTAAAATGTAAACTGTTCTCATCTTGGACTTACATAGAGAAGTGTGAAGCCAAAAACAAAAGATATATGCCTAGTTTGGATATTAAGCAATTTGACGGTAAAGTAGCGAGAAAATTTCAGTTTTCTTGTTATACACGATATTCATGGTTAACAGCCTGTTCTGAAAGCAAGAAGCTTTTTTGTTATATGTGTGTTTTGTTTGGTGGTGAAAAGGAATGGTCTTTAAATGGGGTAATTGTTACAAAAAACTTTCTTAGAAAAACAGAGAAGCATCAAAATTCAAATAAACATATTCAGAATGAAGAGAGATTCAGTTTACTGGGGCATGGGAGGATAGAACATTCTTTATCTGAAGGTGCAAGAATTCAAGCCATTAAACATAAAGAAGTCGTGAAACAAAATTGGCTTGTTGTTGAGAGACTTGTTGACATTGTGTGTTTTCTTGGGAAACAGGAGCTTGGATTTCGAGGTCATTTTGAAGGGGAAGACTCTATCAACAGGGACAGTTACTTAGAGTTGTTAGATCTTCTTTCAAAACAGGAACAGTGCATTCAAAATCATCTCCAGTCCACATCGGGCTTTAAAGGCACATAGCATGATACAGAATGAATTAATTGAGTCTGTAACTGCCATAATTCAGAAGGCAATCAAAACAGAGTTATATCCATGTGATTTAATTGGTATTCAGGCAGATGAGACATTAGACGTATCAAATAGATCTCAAGTTAGTGTAATACTCCATTTCTGCTCAAAACAGGGTCCCACAGAAAGATTGATAGGCTTTTATGATGTCTTGATTGATAAGACTGATCAAGCTTATCAGAATTAATTGTCGATATTCTGCGAAAGTGGGGAGTGATTGATAAAGTCGTATGTCAAACATATGACAGATGCTCCACAATGGCGGGAAAGCATGGGGGTGTTCAGCATTACACTAAGCAAGTTTGCCCAAGAGCAATATTTCTACACAGTTATGCCCACAAGTTAAACCTCGTTCTTCTCCATTGCTCCAAAACAATAAAATCAGTCAGGCTCTTCATTCATAATCTGACAGCGTTTCATTCATTTTTAGAAGATCCTCAATAAGAGCTCATCTTCTGGAATTCAAAGGATTCAGACTTCCCCAAGCATGCACTACCCATTTGAGATTTCATTCCAGAGCATTCCATATAACATTTTCACACTACGATGATCTAAGACAGGATTAAGACATTGCAGAAAATGGTGAGGGTTGGGACAGTGAGTCGTTCAATTCAGCTGTTGGGTTGATTACCATACTCAAGAAGGCCCAATACATTTATCTGCAATGATTCTATAGAGAATTTTTATTTATTTATACAGACCATCTCCTTGCTCTATTGCAACATAAAAGCACATCTGATGTAATTCTGTGCAATACTGAAATTAGAAAAACTATTGGTATCCTCAAGGACATGCGATCAGAAAACACAGTATGCTCTTGCATTGAAAAATGTTGCAAAATAAACACTGAGATAAATATAGATGACAGGACATTCCAAACGATCAAAATGTTAACATATGAAGTTTTTGATACCTTAATTATCGAAATGGAAATACAGTTTGGCGATTTTGAAAGCATCCAGTTTGTTGAGTTATTGGATACAACTCACTTCATAGTTTACTAAGAGAGCTATTAAACTGAACAGTCTCATGAACATTTACCCTTTTTTTAATAAGGAAAGATTGGAAAATGAATTGATTAACATTTATTCCGATATGAAAAAACATTTTCCTCCCTCAAAAACTTTTACATTATATTGTCCTCAATGACCTCAAACCAGTGTATGTGGAAGTGTCAGAACTAATTTGTTTAATATCAACATTTTCTGTGACCACAGCTTCCTCTGACAGGAGTATGAGCACTCTGAAGAGGATAAAGACACACTTGCATAATACAATGAACAATGAAAGTCTCAGCAGTCTTAGTACCATTTCTATTGAGAAAATCCTTGTGAAGGAATTGATGAGTGATGAAGTATTGAAGGACCATGTGACTGATCATTTTGAAACCACGAAAACTGGACGTTTGGAAGTACTCTACAAGGACTTTAAGATAAGATTTCCTGGGTTCGAACCCCACTGTCGGCAGCCCTGAAAATGGTTTTCCATGGTTTCCCATTTTCACACCAGGCAAATGCTGGGGCTGTACCTTAATTAAGTCCACGGCCGCTTCCTTCCCACTCCTAGCCCTTTCCTCTCCCATCGTCGCCGAAAGACCTATCTGTGTCGGTGCGACGTAAAACAACTAGCAAAAAAAAAAACGATTTCCTGCCCACCCGTTCATTAACTAATAGCTTTGCCACTCTTAATTTCACCCTATTCTCCAGCTACCCATTCGTTTCTGTTACATTTTCTAGGTGTTATACTTCCAGTTTAACGTAATTGGTTGAAGAGGTTCACAAATAATTGTCGAGATGGGTGGCGTCTATTTGAATATTGTTACGCATACAGAGCGCAAGAATGAACATTGGCCTGTTGGCTTTTTCAGCATTGGTAAATACTATCTTCCATCACATCCTACTTCTTGAACTATCACGAAGTAAGTGACAAGGAAGTTGCAATGCACTCAGTGTACCATAAAGGAAACAAACATAAGAACATCATAGCCTCATAACTAAGCAGCTGAATGGAGCAGACAAGTGTTCATACTACTATAGCTCATATACTACTTGTAATAGAAGCCTGAAAAAACCCACTAACATTGTAATTTACTCTTGTTTTATTTTGTTAATGTCAATAGGCATTGTTTGATTTGAAAAATGGAGCTTTCTAAAATGACACACATTCTAATAATTATTAAAATCTGAGAATGGGCTACAATTATGAGCCCTTGGTTACACTTCATTTCTGTGAAAACAGCACAACAATAGCACCTTTCATTTCAGAAATATTTGGGGAGCAAGTTTTAGGTGATTCACTCTGTATAAGGTCTGAAGATGTTTTTTAGTGCATGTATCTCCTACAAGAGTCAGTAACACTTTTGTCAGATATTTACTGAACTAATATATGTACAGCGTCTTCCATTTATTGATTTAAAGTGACAATTTTACCTCTTATAATAGTCCACTTACTTCTTACTTCTTTGAAAAGTTCATCATCCCTTCCATTTATTTTACTGTATGTGTAATAGGCTTGACTGGAAAAGGCAGGGCCCCAAAGAATTAAGTTTTCATACTGAAACATAAAAATAGGAAAAAGAATATTAAAAAGTGTCATTACATGAAAAGATAGCAAGAGTAAACTGTAGAACAGTGAATGGCACAAGGTACTGACAAAGTTGTAATGAAATCAGTGTACTCTAAAGAAAACAAATATAAGAACATCATAGCCTCATAACTAAGCAGCTGAATGGAGCAGATAACTATTGGTATTTCAACTGACAAAGTTGAAAGCTGCCATTTGGGAAAATATGGCAGGTCTCCAGATCTACTCACTTCAAGTGTTCTGCTTCTGGATTATAAGAACAGACCTTATGATGGCAACAATACCAGCTCTTCTAGAGAAGTTTACATGGTAATATACAGGATGTAACAAAAATGTATGGCCAACATTCAGGACACATTCCTCATATGTTATATGGACATATTGTACCATTCTGTTAATTATAAGAATGGATATTTAACGCTGATAAAATAATGCGCAGCAGGATGCTAACTGCAAAGGCGTGATGCTATACCAAGTGCGGGAACTGAAGGGGATTCCCGAGGCAAGGCATGGTCATGTGTGACGAAGAAAGAATATGTGAGGAAGAAAGAAAGAGAGATGGGATTTTGTCTGGGGGAGAGACCTGCCATCTTAACAGAGATTTTCAGCGGGAACAGACAGGCTCACCACATTACGGAAATTGAGTCGTAATTCCTATATTTGAAGGTTTCCCAGGAAAGTAAAAGGATGTAAATCAGTGCCAGAATTTTACGAAGCCATAGGTACATCAAAGTCTATTAATATATAATCGAATAAATAACTACGTGGGAGGCCGACTACCGTGAGAAAATATTTCGAGGCCACATGCCAATCTCAAGTTGTTTCCCGGGACTTCCCAGCGCGTCGCATGGGTTCCTGGATTCTATAAGAGCAGAGAAAGGTGGAAGGAGGTATTCAGTCCATGATAAGATCGCTGTCCGTGCGCGTCGCGTCTCTGCTGATATTCGCGCCAGAAACCTTGGTCTAAGACAAAGATTGTGACTAATAAGTGTTGTGGCGATAATTTGATTCAGTAGCTTCGAGATTTGTAAAATTCCCGGTAGCAATTTATGTAAATGACAATATGTACATGTAGATGTGTGCAGTGAGACCGCGAGTGTTTAAGTATTTGACGCAAAGAGTGCTACCTGTGCAGACTTTCATTATGAGGCGATGAGAGAGGAGTGGCGACGGGCGAAAGAATACCAATAACAATAAGCTAGGATAGTTGGTATTATTCCGGTCAGATGTAGAAGACTAGATTAGTGGAGCAGGAATAGTAAAGTCAGTTTCGAGATTCCAGATATCCAGGACTGATTCCCATGTCAAAGGGAATAAATAGATCGGGAGGTGGTGTGCTGTGAATAAACTGAGTATTTCATTTTAGTGAAGAGCGGTGAGGTGTGCAGGAGACTGGTGTTACGAACTGCCGTCCACGACCCCAAGAAGATGACCAACGGGCTACCCAGACGGAAGAAGACATCATGAACGTGATACACTGGAAGACTGGACCTAAGGGATCGATCTGGGACAACGCTGCCGCCATGACTGCTTAAGCATTCGCAGTCAACCCGGATGGTGAGGAAGAGGTCTCCAAGATGATAGATAAGTGAACTATAATTAATATATATGTGTAGGGTCGGGGGGTTGTTATGCAGAAATACGGTGATTAATTTGTAAATATAGTAGGGAATATGATTACGGCCCATTAGGCCATTTATTGAGGTATTTTCTTTATATATTTTAGGGTAAGGCATATACATTTTTATTTTATTTTTATAGAAAGCAAGGATTAAGGTAGCTTAGGTGATAGTGTTGCTGTACACATAGTTGTAGGGAAGCTTAATTACGAGCTTAGATCAATGTTTCTTAGTGCCTGGCATCAGACGATATCTGCTTGTAATGATGGGTTATTAATGATAGTGTGCCATTTCTTCATATTGGGAAGGGAATCTGTCTGCATAATTGTAGAGCACGTATGCGGCCTGGACTTAATTGTTTACTTCGTGTTTGTATTGAGTTTGATTAACTGTAAGTGTAATGAAATTACACCGTAGGCTATGTCACGAATATTTGCAACCCCTCATATTCTGCCAAGTAAGGGACTGAACCCTAGACTTGAGGGTAGCTGGAACTCGTAGCATGGGTTGACGGCGAGGTTGATATGAATAACCGAATGTTATACTTCATATGTTATAATTGAGACCCAGGGCGGTCTGTCACGGGTGTTGGACAGTTAGAAAAATGTAGATGATTCCTCACTCATTTATATGGCTATTTTCGTCATGTGTAGAAGAGGGTAGGAGCAGGGGCAAAGGTCTTTGCATGCTTGGAAACTAGGCTATGTTTTTATCTTCTTTTTGTTGTGAGGGTGGTTCACGGTCGAGTCTTGGAGGTCATTCCCCCAGCCTGCACGGCAGGGAGGCTCGACGCCATTTTTAAAAGGACTGCTGGTGTGAGGAATTCTCTCCTGCAGGCGAGACAAGCTGCCACGGCAGTTTCATTCATTCATTCTTTCTTTCTTTCTTTTTCTTTCTTTCTTTCTTTCTTTCTTTATTTTATCTTTTTTGTTTAACTGAGATATCTTAGGCAGGAACTGGGCACTAAGGAAACTAGCTTAATCAGTGCATTTGTAAATTTAACGTTTGTTTAATGGACCTTGGTTCACATCCATAAAATATATATTTCATGCGAGATTGAATAGATATGCCTGTAGTGGTAGATTCAAACTTACTATTTTGTTGTGTGTATTTCCCTAAATTATGTATGGGGACCTTTTTGTGGCTTTATTTCTGCAGGACAATTTCTCACCCTGGCATCATATACTCTATTTGTAGGTACAGCGATGCTGTTCCGTGTAAGGACACATTTGTTTCTTTGGTTCACTTATCGTCTCCCGCACGACATCAGCCAGCTATTGTATATTTTTTTGATGTTTATCTTTGGATTTATGATGTGAGCCTTTGGGGCATCCATTTTAGCACTATTAGTGCAATCAATTGTAAAATAAAAGAAAAGAAAATATTGGTTTAAGAGTACACAACTTAGGCTCAAAATGCGTTTGTGTTCCTCATTTCGTGAGCATACGTATAGAACAATTTTCTTTATTATCTCGCTACTCTCGTTCACAAGAACCCAGTAAACGACCTTTCCTGCCGACTGCAGTTGAGCTGGCGCATTCATCAATTAACAGGTAAGAAGGTAAGATCGATTATGCAGTGTTGTTTATGCTCTATAGGGTACAATATGTCCAGAAATGCTTTATTTCCATGTTAGAACTCATTTTCTACAACTCCTCATAGTACATTAATCACGGGAAACACACAGGAACAGAACGTACCAGTATACCACATGGAACTCTTCCTTACACAAAATGTACCGAGCGAGTTGGCCATGTGGTTAGAGTCACGTAGCTGTGAGTTTGAATTCAGGAGATGGTGAGTTCAAATCTTTGGAAGCCATGAAGATGGTTTTCTATGGTTTCCCATTTTTACACCAGGCAACTGGGGCTGTTCCTTAATTAAGGCCACATCCACTACCTTCCCAATCCTAGCACTATCTCATCCTTGCATCACTGAAAACATTTGATGTGTTAGGGAGACATTAAACCACTAAAAAGAAAAAAAAAAAAAAAAAGAAAATTTCAAAATGCCCTCTGTTAGCATTGATGCATCAACCCACTGTCTCATTGAATTGGCACATCTTGGATGTAACAACACTAATTTTAGTTTGTTACTTATTTTAATATATCAGTAATTTACTTGTTTAATGCATTTGTGAAATCTGTGTCAATGACTGTATTACTTTGCTATCTAATATGTAATGTGGATATCTTGGTGAATTCTACCTTTTCTTTTACTATTTCTGATCCTCATGGTTATCTAACTTGCTATATATGGTGCGACCTTTCTCTTTCAAACTTGGCAAAACACCCTAAATATATTCCAAAACACTTTGTAGTAAGATTTTCAGGTATAATTGCACCTGTCCCATCCCTCTACCACCATATGTTCATCATTTAATGGAGCCTGAAGCTGATGTTGAAACCAGTCATCTAGTGGCCTCCTTCGTGAATAGAGAATACCAGAACAGTTCAGTGGTCGGTGGCAAAGAAGCATCCTTAGCACAGATTAAATCTCTCTTTGATCCAAAGGCCCCACGTTCCGCATCAGACTGAGAAACCTTGGTCCTGCACACTAACATAGGACCCACATGTACTGTATACAGCTATCCACCTTTTGACGTGCTGGTACAACATAATTTTAGAAGACTGTCAAACAACAACAGTACAAAAGTTACTTGCCCCTTTGAGACTCATTTTACCATGTCACAACGAGTCAACCATCAAGATTTTAATATGTTTATCAAGCTTTTAACTCACATTCAATCATAAACTCAACATTAGAATAAGTGATTTCAATACCTACATCAAGATTACATAAGACTATTATGCCGCTAATGCATTGTAAACACTGCTACCTATTTTAGATATAATTTTCTTTACTTTTAAGTGTGAACTTATGTTACATGAATTTTATCAATGTGTGCATATTGTTGTATGTATATACTTTTGTCCTCTTGCTTGGTTTATGTGATAGGCTGATTTGTGATTCTCAGTTCAATACAGAACAACTATGAAGTTTTTAACTTTGAACATTTATGCCTGTGCTGTTACTACTATTATCATTAGCGTTACCTCAGTACTGTTCCCATTTCCAGTATCTGCACTCGTGCACTATCTCTTGCCGTTTCTCGGGACTACCAAGTCTCGGAGTCATGTGACCCATTGTAGTTGAAGATTCAAACAATCATGTGATTTGCAGTTACCCTTGACTTGTAGTGTGAGAAGGACTTGTTGCTTCTCCACTACCATGTTGGTCCCCAAGAAAGAATCGTTCATGGCGCAGTGGATCCATACAGATCTTGGTTAAGCTGAGAAAATGGATTCCTTCACGAGTTAATGTCAGCACCTATGAATTATTTTTCTACCTCATCTTTTTGGTATTTGGTCTTTACCAGTTTTCCGATCGACGACTAGGTAATTCATCTCATTTGACTTCTGATTAAGGCTGATTATGTCTTAAGGCTAATGTAAGTACTCTCTTGAATTAACATTTTAAGAGTGAATCCTTTACCTGTCTATCTACAGGTCTATTTGCTGTGTCTTCCTGTGAAACAATATGTTACTACCTACATTATAAGAAAATATATAAAGATGGCTTCCTGGATACTATTCTGCCCACATTAATAGATTATACAATTACCCAGAGTTAACATTTTTTTTTTGTGGATAATGGCAGCAATTAGTGTTGAAAAATAAAGTACCAGAAAATAATTTGTAGTGAACATTTTGTCAAAGAAATTTTAAAAAATTGATT
Organism: Anabrus simplex; assembly: GCF_040414725.1. Taxonomy (NCBI): domain Eukaryota; kingdom Metazoa; phylum Arthropoda; class Insecta; order Orthoptera; family Tettigoniidae; genus Anabrus; species Anabrus simplex. Next base: position 181,117,679 of record NC_090265.1, read on the forward strand.
AGTCATTGTAACCTTACTTTCCAGACATACCTGGTGTAAGGAAGTCTTGAGAGATAAAATTTCAATATCCCATAGTATTTTAAAACCTATATAAATTGAACTGATTTGATGAACTTCATAACAGATGTCTTATCAGGCTTGAGAATATCAGAACCACATCAATGAAGGGTTCAATGGGAGTATGGCTGGGTCCATACTGATCTGCACATAACAGTTATCATTATGTTTGTGACGCTCTTCTGTGGTAAGTTGAACCATTTCCAGAACTGCGTGAGGAAGGACAGAACTGAATCACATGCCCCTAGCATTAGCCCAATAACCTTGATCTCCTCCAGGTGGTACTTATCCCTAATTTAATGAATATTTTTTAACCTAATGATATTTGGCTGCAGTGAGAAAAATGACAACATTTATCAATATGCAGTTGAAACAATCCACTACTAATGAATTCCTAATAATGAAGAACTGTACATACATAAATATTCATCAATGTATGAATATTTTCTATAGCAATGCCAATCAGAGCATGGTCACGAGGTAAGGAAGAAGTCTGTAAGAAAACAGTCGAATCATTACAGTACTTATGTCTGCAAGAAAACACTCTAATTATTACAGTATTAGCCAAGATGAGGACTGTAATGGATAATTCATAATAGCAAAAAGAATACATGGAAGGACTGGCACGTGTCTTATTCCTGTCAGGCAGGAAGCTAGTACTACATTGGCTTAGATTGTGCTTACATGAGTCAATTACATTATCCATGCATTGCTTGCCTATATGAAACTGTGAGCTTGTTAGTCCCTTGCATGTTTCCTCCTGAAATGAAAACAAAAAGTAAATTTATCAGGAAATTCCAACTTGATATAATTAGGCATTCCTTCCCCTACTAAAGTTCCATTATCAAGCAATTTGGCAGCATGGTATAAGAAATGTAGCTTGCATTCAGTAGATGGTGGGTGCAAAATATACCGCCAGCAGCCCTGAAGATGGTTGTCCATTGTTTTCCATTTCCATATCAGGCTAAGTCTCGAGTTGTACTTTAATTAAGGCCACTACTTGCTTTCTGGTCCCAGACCAATCCTACTGATGCAAAAAATCAGTATGTATTATTATATTAAACCATTTGCAAAAAACAATAAAGCACAACTGATGATGAGTCCCGAACACATCATCTTGACATGAAAATTGTGTCAGGTAATCTCCTCAGAAAGTTCAATGTTGCTGCTTTGACTAGGAAAGTGCTGACATGACCAACTTTTAGAACTGCAACAGCAGAATCCCCACAGAATTATAGGAACATGGTAACATTTTTTCAGTTCCAGCAGATGTGTGGAAATTTTTGTAGAAACTCTGCACAAGAATCCTGCAAACTAATCTTTTCAAATCTTCACCATAACAATATTTATCTACATACAAGTCAACAGATACAGGACTACTCCACTCACTGCACAACCCAAATCCCACACATTTTTTACCTTTTCTAAACTGATAAAATACCTGATGATACACTCTCTAGTGACAAGAAGATACAAGGAGATATATATTGCTGATGACAGGAGGAGACATCCAATATCTTTGCTGACAGGATGCAACAACTTGTTCAATAATGGTATGCTTGTACAAGATAAATTTTTTTAAATTTTATCATATGGTGTCGCTACCATATTGCAATTATTTTGTTTTTACTCACTTTAAGCTGCTGGGTGACCTGCAGCTGAGTTTTAACTACTTTTGTGAGGTAAAGATCAAATCTGTCACATGGGATCTTTTATATATTGACATCATACAATATGGAGTGCCAAATGAATGGTTTTTCTACCCTTTCAAAAGCCTGACCTCCCTGACCTTCGTACTGGGTTTGAAACCGCAATTTTGTGACCCGGAGACTGACATTCTACCAGTGATCCAGACAGGGAGCTTATCAAATTGATGATTAATTAGAAAAGTAATGACACCCCTTATAAAAGATGTTGAGTTTTCTATAGATGTACAGTTCATGTCAGTGTCTTATATGTTATTGAATTTTTGTGTACAATGCAAAAATATTCCCAAGACCATCACATATAGCTACCAGAAAATACTTTGGTACCATACCTTAGGGTTCTTCTCAATAAATGTGAGCCCAATGTGTGTGAGATACTGTGCAACTCCATTGTTGAAATCCATTCTTGATCTTGAGTGAGGAGTGATGAAGTGGCCCATCCATTGGGTTGTAATAGCTTGCATTAGCTGATAATTCACAAATCCATTTTCAAGTTCTTCTTCACTGTCATGATATGGAAATATGATTAAACTTCACACACTAGTCCATGGATATAAAGGCTTAACTTATTCATAAAATATTAATTGACTTACCTAAACATTATGAGTCCCCAGTAACTATTAGCTCTCATCTTGTGATATTTAGGAAGAGCCATAATGTATAAATCAGGCAAAGGAAATGACATCCCAACATAGTGGTCTATGACTTGAAGCATTCTGATAAATTGATACATCACATCTGACTCATAGATGTCAACAAAATGAGACTGAACATACCCATGAACAGTAGCACTTTCTGAAAGTATCAAATTGGAAAGATGTATTAGGAGAAGTAGGCCTATCAGGGTAATGAGAATTTAAAATGTAACTAAGACTAAATGAAGACTTCACGAGTTGTCAGCTCATACAGAGCTAATTTCTGAAGAAATTTCTAGATAAAAATGTCATGTAAACCTGTATCTTCTCAAAATTTATAGAGTTACACGAACGAGCTAGAATAACATAGAGAGGCGAAAGCACTGCCCGGGTGAAGTTAATAGAACGAATGTCCGCCATGTTTCCTGTGGTCACACAAGGAAGGGTGCATGGCTCTTGAACGATGAAAAGTGTAGAAAATAAGAATTTTAGAATCACTGGGGCAGAATTAAAGACTTAGCCGAAAGATTTAAAGCATTAAAAATCATAGACTGTGAATAGCGCCACTTCATCATGTTGCGGCACAAGGCCAACATCACAATCAGCTGATTGTAGGGTAGTTCGAAATTGTCGCACAGTGACATACGAATAGGCCTCAAAATCAGAACAAGAGCGTTACCCTGCTTGGCTGTTGTGGTTAAGCATAAATTACAATACCGGGCGAGTTGGCCGTGCGCGTAGAGGCGCGCGGCTGTGAGCTTGCATCCGGGAGATAGCAGGTTCGAATCTCACTATCGGCAGCCCCGAAAATGGTTTTCCGTGGTTTCCCATTTTCACACCATGCAAATGCTGGGGCTGTACCTTAATTAAGGCCACGGCCGCTTCCTTCCAACTCCTAGGCCTTTCCTATCCCATCATCGCCAAAAGACCTATCTGTGTCGGTGCGACGTAAAGCCCATAGCAAAAAAAATAAAATAAAATTACAATACAAAAATGTGGACATAAATATTTATGACAGAAATCCTTAAAATCATAGGGACCTACAATGGGTGATAACCTCATCTGATCACATTTTTAAGTATTGCATCCCCATGAGTACTGTCTTTCTTAACCTGTTTACCTTCCTGGGTTGGTTTCTTCCACAGACTCAGCGAGGGATTCAACCTCTACCGCCTCAAGGGCAGTGTCCTGGAGCGTGAGACTTTGGGTCGGAAGATACAACTTGGAAGGAGGACCAGCACCTCTTCCAGGTGGCCGCAATTTGGGGGGGGGGGGGGGGGAAGATTGGAAGGGATAGACAAGGAAGAGTGAAAGAAGCGGCCGTGGCCTTAAGTTAGGTACCATCCTGGCATTTGCCTGGAGGAGAAGTGAGAAACCACGGAAAACCTCTTTGAGCATGTCTGAGGTGGGAGTCAAACTCACCTCAGTTGACCTCCCAAGGCTGAGTGGACCCCGTTCCAGCTCTCATACTACTTTTCAAATTTCATGGCAGAGCCGGGAATCGAGCCTGGGCCTCCGGGGGTGGCAGCTACTCACACTAACCACTATACCACAGAGGCAGCCCACGAGTACTGTGCCACTATAATTGTTTAATGTAATTATTTATTATAATATAGGGGACGAGTCGGAGCGTCTCGGTGTACCCCGAAGAGTCAAAAACTCAAGCCAAAATTCAAACATTTCTAGCAACTTTCAACATAAATTCACTTACACAAACTGGCAAGCTGAAAACCCTCACCAAAGCTCTTCACGAAAATCAGATATCCATAATGGCCCTACAGGAAACAAGGTACCCAGATGAAGAGATTTTTGAATCCGAAGGCTACCGATTTTTCAAGAGCAAAGCTCAAAGGGGAATCCTCAATGGAGCTGTGATGCTTGGAACCGTGTTTGCTGTTAGAACCCAGATCCTTAAATCGGTTGCAAATTTCGAACCTGTGAATGACAGATTGTCTATACTGACAATTAAATGCACGAAAAAAACCTATGCCCTAGTTAACGCACATGCTCCTACAAATGATAAGAACAAGTCTGATCCAGATGAAGTTGATAATTCCTGGGACCTACTGGATGAAAAATTAAACAAAATCCCCAAACACCATGTCAAGCTTCTTTTGGGTGACTTCAATGCCCAACTAGGTGTGAACAGAAGTACAAGAAAGTTATAGGAAATTATCCTGCTCACAAAAGAACCAATCCCAACGGCAAAAGACTGGTGTCCATTTGCGTAAATCACAACCTGCAGATCATGTCAACCCACTTTCGCCATCTACCCAGAAAGCAAATGACTTGGTGTTTTCCCGTCCAAACTCTCGGAGAGTTCCAAATAGATCATGTTGCAATCTCCAGGAGAAACAGCCCTGAGATTATGAATGTCAAGGTAAAGAAAGGCATCAATGTGGCCTCAGATCACTATATGTCTCTTATCAAATTCAAACCAATTCCTGCAAACACAAGGAAGACAACCAAACAGATCACATGCTTCGACAATGATAAACTTCGGCAAAGGGTCGAGGAGTTCCAGGAGAAGGCTAGACCAAATGACTGTGACTTTAACAACGCCAAAAGTCTCCTTGTTGCGGCCACCAAAGACGTTGCAGAAATCAAGAGAAGCAAAAAGCATGCCTGGTGGAATGGTACCTGCGAATCAGTCCTCAAAGAAAGACTCAATGCGTGGAAACAGTACTACTCTATGAAATCAGAAAATGATTGGGAAACCTACAAAACCCAACGTGCCCAAGCAGATAGGGTGTTCAGAACTGAGAAACATAAATACGAAAAATCTCTCATTGAAAAGATAGAACAAAACTTTAGGAAGAATGAAAGCAGAGAGTACTACAGAGCCTTCAAACGCAAACTCACTGGCTATAAACCACCGTCTCTATGCTTTGAGCGAAAGGACGGCACACTGGCGACGTCAAATGAAGAAAATTGCAGCATTCTGGCAGACTACTTCAAGAATTTACTTAATTGCTCTAAACCGCAAAGCCCCATTGAGACCAAGGAACCCTTACTCAGGTACCCAGATTCCAGACCACCCGACAGAGATGAAATCAAGCGCCACATTGCCCGTCTCAAAAATAACAAAGTGCCGGGGAAAGACTCAGCAGTAGCAGAACTATGGAAATATGCCCCAGAGGAATCGCTTGATATCTTGCAAAAGCAAATAGAAGAAATTTGGAACAAGGAGACCCTACCCGCAGATTGGAAAATAGCTTTGATTCATCCATTACACAAAAAAAGGCAGCATGAAGAACATCAACAACTACAGAGGAATATCTTTGTTACCCGTGACTTACAAAATTCTATCACTTGCCATCCTGGAGCATTTGGAAGCACAAGTCGAACACCAAATAGGTGAATACCAAGGAGGGTTCAAAAAAGGTCGCTCAACAGTCAAACAGATCCAAAATCTCAAAACGATCATCAGATATTGTACACTAAGTTCCAAGCAGTATGTGTCTGTCTTTGTGGACTTCAAGAAAGCGTATGACTCCATTGACCGGGAGGTCCTGCTAAATATCTTAAATGAATTTGGAGTTGATTTGAAACTGCTGGCATTAATTAAAGCCACCCTGACTGATACAAAATCCAAGGTGAAGTTCCACGGATGTCTCTCGCATTCCTTTGACATCAAAACAGGAGTCTGACAAGGTGATGGGCTATCCCCGATACTCTTCAACTGTGTTCTTGAAAAGATCATCAGAACCTCGCGGGTGAGATTACAAGAAACCAACTACAGTCCATTAAGAATAGGAACCAAATCCAAGGGGATCGCAACAGACTGCTTAGCATTTGCCGATAATATTGCTGTTCTCTCAAACGACATAGAAACCGCTAGAGCTCAAGTTGAAATTTTAAAGGAAATTGCTGAACAAACTGGTCTGCAGATATCATTTGAGAAACCAGAAGTAATGACTAACATCAAAGAGGCTCCACCAAAACTCCGTACAAAATACGGGGACAACACCCGAGTAGACAAATTCAAATACCTGGGTGAGATCATAATGAAAAATGGACTGGACAAAGAAGCACTTCAGGAGCGAGTGCACAAACTGGAAATAGCCTACCAAACATCCCGCACAATCTACAACAAAAAATGCCCTTTCCAAAACACCAAGATACATCACTATGAAACAGTTCTGAAGCCAGTAGTTCTATATGCAGCCGAAACCCTGTCTCTAAATGCCAACAAAGGACTCCTTGAAGAACTGGAGAAGAAAGAACGCAAAATTGTGAGAGGAATCTTTAAATCAAAGTACAGAAATGGAATCCATCAAAAGAGATCCAACGAGGAAGTCTACAGCAAAATAGAGAAAATTACCGACACAATCAGAAAAAGACGGGCATGATTTTACGGTCATCTGAAAAGAATGGACGGAAGAAAGTTAACTAAAGAAATCTTTCACTTTTTTTATTCAAACCCCAAAACTACAATTCCCTGGTTTAGAAATACTAAAGAAGACCTGCAAATGCTACATATCTCAGCTGAAGACGCCCTTAACAGAGATATCTTCTGCAAGAAAATATTAACGAACGGGCTAAACTGAGACGAGCAACCAAAGAGAAGACACGGTGCCCCTTGGACAGAGGAGCATAAGCAGGCCCACTCACAAAGAATGAGGGAAATTTGGGCTCTAAAGAAGGCCAAGTTCAGTGTCAAATGCAACAAGACTTAACGTGGTCCTTGATGGCCTCAGCGAATTATGTACACATAGGGAACATAATTTTTTCCCATTACCATATCATATGGGGATTGCTAGCTGAAAGGTAACCTTGAAAGTTGTCCATTATGAAGTGTAGCCTAGTTTTAAATACCAATGCAACTGACATCTACAATAAAGGCTGCCTAAATTTCACAAACGGCAGTAAATACTGTATTTACCATTCTTGGTGTACGTTTGACCAAATTAGGTGACTTTTCTTGGTTATGTTTCCTTGGCAGTGGGCACTCCTTTTTCTTTGTTTGTAAATGTGAAGGAAAATTAAATAGGGTTGGAATGGCATTTACCAGTAATCGCCGTTGGTCATTTGTTATCTACATGTACTTATCCTTGAAATGTACAGAGCATAAGCGACTGCATTGAGTGGAATTCCGTTGATCTCTTTTTGTCCTCACAACCCATTGTTCTGTTAATTACTTGTTCTTTAAAGGAAACCTGAAACATAATCTGACAAATAATTACCATGGCTATCAGAACTTTCGCTGTGTAAGCATTAAAATGGGTTTAATTACAAACAGAAATGACAAAAAGTGATCTTGGCTACCATTCAGTAATACTTAAAATATGATATATCCTTGGTTTTATTACTCTGATTAGTACAACCATATGATGGCATTCGTGAAAGCGAGAATCTATCTTTTCACTTCTCAAAACTTACAAAAACTTACAAAATTAAATTACCATGCACAATCTCCCTGTCACCTCAACATTATGTTCTCGCGTCAACTCGCTTTGTTTTGACAACCATTAACATGGCTGCCCTTCATCAACTTGCTTCCGCAGGGAGCGCTGATGTCAGGCATACAGCCCCTCTATGTTGTTCTAGCTCATTGAGTTACACTGATATGAAAGTTATTTGTAACATACATTTATATTTAGTGCCAAGCTCATTTCAAACAATGTAATTTTAAATTTACAGCTTAACAGAATATCTCATTTGATAATGAAACCTGATTTCTATTAAGATTATTTAAAAATATATATGTAACAATGACATACAACTGATAAGTATGTGACAGTTTAATCAAGCAGTTTTCCACTCATTTCAAGCTCAAGCTAATTTGTATAAAGAAAAGCACAAGTGGTTAACTGTTTCCTATTATCTTACTTGTTTAACTCACTGGGAAGTAGCCTAAAAGACTTGAAACTGTATTCAAGTTCTGGCTTTGTCACAACTGAGGAAACTTCTGATCATGGGCCTGAGTGAAACAAAGTGGAAGAAAATTGGGAAAATGAATATGAGATTGGACTATAGTTGCTACTGGTCTGGAAATGAAGTAGTTATTGTAGAGTCTAAGAATGGGGTAGGATTTTTAATACATAAAGACATAGATGTTTGTGGTGAAGTTGAGTTTGTTAGTGAAAGGATAATTAAGTTATCTATGAACTTAGGAGGAAAGAAGTACAATGTGATACAAGTCTATGCTCCGCAGGTAGGATGCTCAAAATAGGAAAACGCCAACTTCCTTAATAGCTTGGAAGAACACACTGAGTATGTCAATCTAATTGTAATGGGTGATTTTAATTCACAAGTTGGCTCACAACAAACAGGATATGAATCCACACTGGGCCCTTATGGAATGGGAAACAGGAATGAAGAGGGAGAATATATTCTAGATCTATGCATGAGAAACAACCTGATAGTGAGTAACACTTGGTTCAAGAAAAGGGTGAAGACCTTGGTGGAGGCTATAGACTTTTGGTTGCAGTTATTGTAAAGAAAAGACCTCCCAAAGTCTGTAACAAAAGAGTCCCAAAAATAAAAACTTGGCAACTAACCGAGCCAAGTGTAAAGGAAGAATTCAGGGAAGGTGTCTGCAGGTTGTTGCCGAGAGAGGAACTAAAATTGGTAGATGAAGAATGGGATACTCTAAAGAAGGTTGTGGTTGGTACAGCAGAAAAAGTACGTGGACGACAGAGTCAAATAAGAAAACCTAAAGAAACTGCCTGGTGGAATGATGATATTAAAAAGGCTATCAATGACAGAAACCATGCAAGATCCTTATATCAAGCAAGAACATGGGGAGATCAACATGAAACAGAGGAGAAGCTGTCACTTTAGAGAAACAAAAAATTACAGGTCAAACAGTTGGTTGTAGCTGAAAAGCAGGAATGCAAGGAAGATCTGGCTACCAAAATAACACAGGATGGAAATAAAAAAACTGTTATACAGTATTGTTAAGAATAGAAGAAGTCAAAATGAATCTATCCAATCTATAGAACTTCCTAATGGTGAGGTGACTATGGATACGACCAATTTTTACAGGAGTTCCAAAGGCACTTTGAAACTTTGCTGAACTCTTATGAAAATGTCACTCCATTAGACAATGAACCTTATGATTTTGGCAGCACAAATACCACTAGTCTGACATGGTCGGAAGTAGAGACAGCAATATCTAAGCTGAAAAACAACACATCAACTGGATCAGATGAATTAAGTGTTGAGATGATCAAAGCACTAGGAGAGGTTGGACAACAGTGGATGTACGGGGTACTAAATAGAATCTGGAAAGAGAAGGTAATACCCAATGTCTGGAAGCAAGGAGTCATCATCCCATTGTTGAAAAAAGGTGATAGAAAGAAATGTACCAACTACAGAGGTATAACTCTGCTGTCACATGGCCTCAAAATCTATGAATCCATCCTTGAGAGCAGGATTAGAAAATATGTTGAACCTACACTTGAGGAGGAACAACATGGATTTAGACCTCACAGATCAGCTATAGACCTCATTTTGTTTTTCTGGACATCGAGAAAGCATATGACCCTGTACCACACAGGCATATATGGGAATGTTTGAGACATAAGAAAGTGCCCGATGACATCATAGCATGAGTACGACAATTATATGATGAAACCAAGTGTTGTGCCCAGGACCAGGATGGAAGGTCAGGTTGGTTCGAAACGAAGAGTGGAGTCCAGGAAGGACTTCTCTTCATAATCATAATGAATGAAGTTTTAAAAGCAGTTAAAAGAAAGGATCCAACAACTAGTACCCTGGATTTTGCTGATGATATAATGGAATGGGGTGAGACAGAAGCAGAAGTACAAACTAGACTAGATCTCCGGCATGAAGCTTTTACAACCTTAGGTCTCAAAATCAGCAAAATGAAGACAGTTGGCTTGGTGATGAGGAGAAACACTCCAATTGTTCATCTAAGAATTGAAGATGAGGAGATGGATATTGCACACAACTTCCAGTATTTAGGTAGTGTTCTGTCATCAGACAATACCATACATCAAGAGATTAGCAACAGAATACAAAAAGCTTCCAAATTCTATCATGCTGTACGTCAAATACACTGACTGACAGAGCAAATGCAACACCAAGAAGGAGTGGTCAGAACTTTATGCCATTTGCAGGGTAGACTGACGTCACTGAGGTATGCTCATGATGTGAAATGCGCCGCTGTGCTGCGCACGTAGCGAACGATAAATGGGACACGGCGTTGGCGAATGGCCCACTTCGTACCGTGATTTCTCAGCCGACAGTCATTGTAGAACGTGTTGTCGTGTGCCACAGGACACGTGTATAGCTAAGAATGCCAGGCCGCCGTCAACGGAGGCATTTCCAGCAGACAGACGACTTTACGAGGGGTATGGTGATCGGGCTGAGAAGGGCAGGTTGGTCGCTTCGTCAAATCGCAGCCGATACCCATAGGGATGTGTCCACGGTGCAGCGCCTGTGGCGAAGATGGTTGGCGCAGGGACATGTGGCACGTGCGAGGGGTCCAGGCGCAGCCCGAGTGACGTCAGCACGCGAGGATCGGCGCATCCGCCGCCAAGCGGTGGCAGCCCCGCACACCACGTCAACCGCCATTCTTCAGCATGTGCAAGACACCCTGGCTGTTCCAATATCGACCAGAACAATTTCCCGTCGATTGGTTGAAGGAGGCCTGCACTCCCGGCGTCCGCTCATAAGACTACCATTGACTCCACAGCATAGACGTGCACGCCTGGCATGGTGCCGGGCTAGAGCGACTTGGATGAGGGAATGGCGGAACGTCGTGTTCTCCGATGAGTCACGCTTCTGTTCTGTCAGTGATAGTCACCGCAGATGAGTGTGGCGTCGGCGTGGAGAAAGGTCAAATCCGGCCGTAAATTTGGAGCGCCCTACCGCTAGACAACGCGGCATCATGGTTTGGGGCGCTATTGCGTATGATTCCACGTCACCTCTAGTGCGTATTCAAGGCACGTTAAATGCCCACCGCTACGTGCAGCATATGCTGCGGCCGGTGGCACTCCCGTACCTTCAGGGGCTGCCCAATGCTCTGTTTCAGCAGGATAATGCCCGCCCACACACTGCTCGCATCTCCCAACAGGCTCTACGAGGTGTACAGATGCTTCCGTGGCCAGCGTACTCTCCGGATCTCTCACCAATCGAACACGTGTGGGATCTCATTGGACGCCGTTTGCAAACTCTGCCCCAGCCTCGTACGGACGACCAACTGTGGCAAATGGTTGACAGAGAATGGAGAACCATCCCTCAGGACACCATCCGCACTCTTATTGACTCTGTACCTCGACGTGTTTCTGCGTGCATCGCCGCTCGCGGTGGTCCTACATCCTACTGAGTCGATGCCGTGCGCATTGTGTAACCTGAATATCGGTTTGAAATAATCATCAATTATTCGTCCGTGCCGTCTCTGTTTTTTTCCCAACTTTCATCCCTTTCGAACCACTCCTTCTTGGTATTGCATTTGCTCTGTCAGTCAGTGTACTTTGGGATGAAACATTTCCATTAGTTTCCAAGATCAGCTTGTACAAAATATATCTAGTACCTATATTGAGGTATGGCCTGGAAGAAGCAACACTTACTGGACCAACAAAGAGTCGTCTTCAGGCAAAAGAAATGAAGTTCCTCCATTCTTGTCTACAAAAAGCAAAAATGGATAAAATAAGGAATGTGGATATCTGGCAACAGCTTGGATTGGAAATAAGCTTGCTGGAGACTCTAGAAGTGAAGAGATTGCAATGGTATGGTCACATGAAAAGAATGGACCCTCACAGGACTCCTTGAACATACTTTGACCACAATGTTCCTGGGAAGAGACCAAGAGGAAGACCTCGTGATGTTTGGGAAAAACAGATATTGAAGGACCTTGAAATTAGAGATGTGAACTGGCATCGCATATATGAGCAGCATCTGTGGATGGATAGGACAAACTGGAGGAGGCTCGTACATAACCGTGCCTGGCTTGCTGGAGCGAAGAAATGATGGTGATGATTATTATGTATGTATAAGCATGTAGTATTACTTTCTGTGATGAAGCATGCTGTTAATAAATTATTTAAAAATACATACATACATTCATACATACATGCATATATATCTGCTGCCTATCAACTGACCTTCCCCCAAGAACAGTGACGAGTGGTGATAGGTCCAAGAAATTGTATTATCCAATAGACCAAAACACATATATAAACCACTCTGCAGTGTCAGTCATTTCTTCCATATTGCCCAACATAGAGTACACACCCTGTAAAAATACACTGAGTGGCTAAAAGTCATGGGAAGGGGTGTCCCATTAGAAAATGCGGTGTGTGTGCCCCTGAGCATTGCGGCTAGCTGCAGCATAGCTGAGCAGTCTGTCACAGACACCAGTGTCGTGAAGATGGCAACACGTCATGATTTAACCGACTATGAACATAGGATGATCATCGGCGCACAGTGCATGGGTCATAGCATAACGGAGATTACATGCAAATTCGTATTTCCGAGGTCAACAGTGTTGAGGGTGGATTCTTCAATACCACAGGGAGAATGTTACCATCCACTTTAACTGCCACAGGTGTTTAACAAACGGACATCACGTTGCCTCCGCAGAATCATACTGGGCGATCGACGGGCTACTGTGATTACAAGTGACTATTGTGAATCAGATCACCACCCAGTTGAATATTGGGAGCCAGGAACCAATTTCTACCAGGAGTGTAAGGAGGCAACTGCACTGCCTAGGCTTCACCAGCCGACGACCAACTCATGTCCCTTTGCTGACACCTCAACACAGAGCACAACGACGTGCATGAGCCCGCGAACATCAGCAATGGACCAAGGAACAGTGGTGGTGTGTGGTATGGTTTGATAAATCCTGGTTCCAGTTGTATTGAGCTGATGGGAGCATGAGAGTGTGGTGTGTGCCCCATGAAGCTATGGATCCTACGTGTCAACAAGGTTGTGTCCAGGTGGGAGGTGGCTCAGTTCTGGTCTGGACAGCATTTGCATGGTCATAATTAGGCCCCATTGTCCAGCTGCAGGGAGCACTGACAGGTGCACATTATGTCAACATTCTTTCAGACCATCTGCATCCCTTTCTGGTCCTAGAGTACCCTGATGGAGAAGCCATGTTTCAGCAGGACAATGCGCCATGTCACTGCTCTGTGGTGGCACGCAGGTGGTTGCAGGAACACTCCAGTGAAGTTACAACCATGGATTGGCTCTCCAGACCTCCCAATCTTAATCCAATCAAGCATTTATAGGATGCTGTGGATGCTGGTGGATGCTCCATGAACCCTGCACCAACTACACAAGATCAATTGTGAGTAGCAGTGCAAGATGTGTGGGTCCAGATTCCTCCAGAATGATTCCAACACCTTGTAGAGTCGATGCCTTGCCATATTGCTGCCGTTTTGAGGGCTCTTGGAGGAGCAACTCATTATTAACATCACATTCAGTGTCTACCCATGACATTTGGCCACTCAGTGTATGTATCATTGCACAACGTTTTTACTGTTGTCCTTTCAGTGAAAAGTCAGTAGTTTCCACAGAAAGATTTTTGTTATCATTATCTACATCTAAGTAATAGAATTTACTTACTCCATATTTTCATGGGGTTAACAGATTGTAGACTATAAGGATCAAAGATAATTAGTGCCAGTGACTCAGTAGCCATTGGTGGAGTTGTGTTAAAGTGGTCAACAGCCCAGTCAGTATCATCTCTGAAGGAAAATAGAGGTACTATGATCATACATGTGAACACATACATAATGAGTCATTTCTAAACATTTATTAATGGTAAAATAGTACTAAAGGTTAAAACACTGCAAAACTTTATGTTTTAGTACACTATTTAGGTAGACACTACAGTAGAATCATGATAAAATAAGTAAGGGATAAAGCAAGACCAATGCTATAACAACAGCAAATGCAGGCACCGCCAAACTGATAATGCTAAATATATTGCATAAAACAAGTCATGTTACTGTAACCTAAATGCACCACCACCCCCACTCCACACGGGACAACAGCTCCGAAGGGCCATGGCCTACCAAATGACCGCTGCTCAGCCCATAGGTCTGCAGATAATGAGGTTTCATGTGGTCAGCATGACGAATCCTCTCGGCCGTTATTCTTGACTTTCTAGACCAGGGTGGCTATGTCACCATCAGATAGCCCCTCAATTGTAATCAGATAATTGTAATAGCTCATATCTAGCTAAAATTCACTGAACTGGCCAGGAATCGAATTTGGGGCCTTCAGGTGAGAGGCAGGCATGCCACTCCTACACCCGGGGCTGGCACAATGTTACTCTAACACTCTTGGTAAAAGGAGTGTGATTTTCATTGTTGCTTCCCATGCCATAGTGTATGTGACATTCGTACTTGGTTTGGTGGTACATATACTAAAATTGGAACGATACAGAGAAGATTAGCATGGCCCTGCACAAGGATGACACACAAAATCATTAAGTGTTCCACATTTTTTAATTTCTCCAAAGCTAGCAAGGGTGATACTGTTAGTTGGTCAAATGTGAAAGAAATGGAAGTTAAGAAAGAAGACCCTTATACCATGTTTTATAAGTACAGTTGTGATGAGGACGCATTTCTGAAAATAAGCAGCAGAAAGATGAGTGCAAGCAGCACTGCAAGAAGGACAACAGCAGCAGCAGCAGCAGCAGTCAAGGCAGTGCTTTGTCATCCATTTTTTTTAAATCACTGTGATGTATGCCATAGCCAGCCCCACAGTGTAGGGGTAGCATGCCTGTCTCTTACCCGGAGGCCCCGGGTTCGATTCCTGGCCAGGTCAGGGACTTCTGCCTGCATCTGAGGGCTGGTTCAAGGTCTACTCAGCCTACATGATTACAATTGAGGAGCTATCTGATGGTGAGATGGTGGCCCCAGTCTAGAAAGCTAAGAATAACAGCCGAGAGGATCCATCATGCTGACCACACAACACCTCATAATCTGCAGGCCTTCGGGCTGAGCAGCGGTTGCTTGGTAAGCCATGGTTCTTCACTTTTTTTTTTTTTATGGATGCCATAATAAAGGTTTTAAAAGGGAAGGAGCTGCAGAACTTGCAAGCTTTCATCTTTGCAGACAACGTGGTGATCTGGAGTGAAACCGAAAATGATGTAGAAGAAAAGCTGCAGAAATGGAGTCAAGATTTTAAGAGGTCTGATTTATATCAACAAGGCTAAGATGGTGAAGTTACAGAGGGGAGATGGCAAACCACAAATCAGAATAAATGACACCAAACTGGACAGTGTTCCAGCATTTAAGTACTTGGGTAGTATAGTACCAAAACACAACCTTGCAAAGTATGAGGTGGACAGTCAAATTAGCAAGGCAACTCAATTTTACCACCAAGTAAGACAACTGCTGTGGGATAAACAAGTACCATTAAAAGCAAAGATGACATTATATAAATCATATTACACACCCATCCTTATGTATAGCTTGGAAACTACCACGTTAATGAGACAAGACAACTCAAAACTCCAAGCTGCAGAAATGAAGTACCTATGCACCATGATACAGAAGACCAGGAAGGACAAGTTCAGGAATGAAAAAGTCCGAGAGGAGGTGGGAATAGGAGACTCCCTACTACAGAGGATTCAGTGGTTTGGCAATGTAAGAAGGATGAGTGCAAGCAGGACTGCAAGAAGAGAATATGAAAGAGAAGTAGAAGGAAAAATACCAGTGGGAAGACCCAGAGGAAAATGGACAGATCTGGTGAAGTAAGATGTCAAGGAGAGAGGACAAGATTGGAAGAAGATTATGAGAGAGCAGTGGTTCATGGACAGACAAAGATGGAGGGGGCTCATACACCACACCCGGGCAGCTGGAGATGGTCAATGATGATGAGCAGTACTCATTTTTATTTGACTGGCAACATTACGACTGACAATAAGTTTGACATTCTGGACTTCCTCATTGTGGTAAGCAATCTGCTCAGAGTTGTTATTTGTACTGATGATTCAGTCATGAACAGCTGCATTGTGGATATCATAAGAATGTTGTCTACAAAATGTTTAGATGTAAACATGAAATAAAAAATCATAAGGTTGTGTGAAGCCAGTTTTCTCAGATTGAGAAAGGGATATGATATGGATTGACTTTGTCAAGTTTATTTACAATTTTAAAAACAAAGAAAAAATTTCATCAGCTGCTTTCTGTGCTTAGGGGCTGCCTGGCCGAGGTGGTAAAGATGTGCTTGGTTCACCCAGAAGGACGTGGGTTCGATTCCCTGTCAGGAAGTCGTAAAATTTAAGAAACGAGATTTCCACTTCTGGAGGTGCACATGGCCCTGAGGTTCACTCAGCCTACACCAAAAATGAGTACCATGTTAATTCCTGGGGGACAAGGCGGCCGGGCGTAGAGCTAACCACTCTACCCCATCAAGTGCCAAGGTTACGGATAGTGGAAGCCTTTGCCCTCAACCCCTCCAAGGGCCTTCATGGCCTGTACGGAGATGACTTTGCTTTTTCTGCTTTGCTTTTTGTGCTCATAAACCGTTGCAACAAAAGTGTTTGTGAAGCAAAATTACTAACTGGTCTGATAGAAGGCAGTTCAGATTTAGGAAAAATTATTCCACTGAAGCTCAACTTGTAGCATTCCAGCAAGATATAGCAGATATTTTCAATTCAGGAGGTCAAATGGTCTGTATCGCGATCAACCTATCTAAGGAGTTTTATAGGGTACATCATGGGAGACTACTGACAAAAACTGGACTAGACAGAAGAGTGACTGAATGGGTGGCTATATTTCTAGAAAATAGAACTGAGATAATTAAAGTAGGTGAAACATTATCAGATCCTATAATTGGAATTCCATAAGGGGGTATTATTGGAGTTTAATTTTTTTCTTGTATACGAGGCATGTTTTTTAAGTAAGGGCCATTTGAAAATAACTACATAACAAAAGACGATTTTCAAACACCACATTTATTTGCAGATTCTACATACTTTACCCTATTTTTCAACATAGCCACCAAGTTTGTTTAAACACTTATCATACCTTATAACTACGTATTGAATACCCTCTTCATAGAAACTTGCCACCTGCTCCAATAACCAAGACTTCTTGATCGTGATCTTGCGCTGGGACGGAGTCTGTTTGGCCTTCACCTTTACAGGCGAATGTGCGTGTCACCATTCCATGCTCTGTTGCTTTGACTTGGAAGTGATATGCAAAACCCATGTTTTGTTTCCCGTTATGATCTGACTCAACACGTCGTCACCTTCTTCAGCATAACGAGTCAAAAATGTCATAAAACACTCAAATCTTTTGTTTTTGTACACACCCGAATTGAAGCAACAGAGCATGGAATGGAGACACACATATTCGCCTTTAAAGGTGAAGGCCAAACAGACACTGTCTCAGTGCAAGATCAATAACTCTTGGTTATCAGAGCAGGCGGCAAGTTTCTATGAAGAGGGTATTCAGAACTTCATTGTAAGGTATCATAAGTGTTTAAACAAACGTGGCGGCTATGTTGAAAAATAGAGTAAAGTATGTAGAATCTGCAGATAAATGTGGTGTTTGAAAATCTTTTTTCGTTGTGTAGTTATTCTCAAATGGCCCTTACTTTAAAAAAATGCCTCGTATATAAATTATATGAGTAAAGAACTGAAATCAGAGATAAGAATTTTTGCATATTATGTTATGTTATACTGTATAGAGAAATAAATAAGTTACAAGAATGTGAGCAAGTGCAAAAATACCTTGACAATATCATAATATGGACAGGAGGCAATAGTATGATGATAAAGGAGTGAAAACTCAGGTTCTGAGTTTCACAAAGAAGAAAAGTCCTCTTACTTTCAATTACTGGATTGATGGGGTGAAAGTTTTTCGTACCGAACTCGATAGCTGCAGTCGCTTAAGTGCGGCCTGTATCCAGTATTCGGGAGATAGTGGGTTCGAACCCCACTGTCTGCATCCCTGAAGATGGTTTTCCGTGGTTTTCCATTTTGACACCAGGCAAATGCTGGGGCTGTACTTTAATTAAGGCCACAGCCGATTCCTTCACACTCCTAGCCCTTTCCTCTCCCATCGTCGCCATAAGACCTATCTGAGTCGGTGCGACATTAAGCCAATTGTTAAAAAAAGAAAAGTTTTTCATGAGGATTACTGCAAGCAAGTACCTTAGGTGTTAATATAAGTAAAGATCTTCACTGGGGTAATCACATAAACAGGATTGTATCACATGGTTATGAGGGAATTTAGGAGTTGTGGTAAGGATGTAAAGGAGAGGGCATATAAGTCACTGGTAAGGCCACAATTAGAGTATGGTTCCAGTGTATGGGACCTTCACCAGGATTACTTGATTTGAGAACTGGAAAAATCCAAAGAAAAGCAGCTCAATTTGTTCTGGCTGATTTCTGACAAAAGAGTAGCATTACAAAAATGTTGCAAAGTATGGACTGGGAAAGGAGAAAGGAGATGAGATGCTCATCTAAGCAGTACATTCTGAGCTGTTGGTGGAGAGATAGCATGGAATGACATTAGTAAACAAATAAGTTTGAGTGGTGGTTTTAAAAGTAAGAGAGATCACAATATAAAGATAAAGTTGGAATTCAAGAGGACATATTGGGGCAAATATTTGTTTATAAGAAGAGGAATTAGGGATTGGAATAATTTCCAAGGGAGATATTCGCTAAATTTCCAATTCTTTGAAATTATTTAAGAAAAACTAGGTGAACAACCGATAGGAATTCTGCCACGTGGGGGCTGCCTTAAATGCAGATCAGTGGTGATTGATTGATTGATTGATTGATTGATTGATTGATTGATTGATTGATTGATTGATTGATTGATTGATTGATTGATTGATTGATTGATTGATTGATTGATTGATTGATTGATTGATTGATTGATTGATTGATTGATTGATTGATTGATTGATTGATTGATTGATTGATTGATTGATTGATTGATTGATTGATTGATTGATTGATTGATTGATTGATTGATTGATTCTAACAATGAAGATCTAGAGTCTGCTTTTTTGAGTGGTTTTGCCAGGAAAGAGTGGCCAGTATTCCTATCAGCAGACCCTTATATTGAATGTGGAAAATTTCAAGTTCTCAGAAGGTTGGCTGCAATGCTGCAAGATTAGGAGTGGCATTTCTCTGCACAAAGTATTGGGAGAATCTCCAGCAGTGAATTCAAAAGTCCTCAAAAACTGGAACTCTGTGCTTAATGATATTTTACAAAACTAAGCCCCATGGGACATATGTAATGCTGATGAATTGGCATTATATTACAATCTTTTGCAGGCTAAAATGCTCACTGTAAATGAATACCTTAGCAAGTGGGGGAAGAGAAGTAAACATGTGCAAATTTGAATGGCTCATACAAAATGAAACCACTCATTATTTGCAAGTCTACTCACCCACTCTGTTTCAGGAGTATCACTGTTTGTCCATGTACCTATGAAGACAACAAAAAGGCATGGGTGACATCGAAATGTTTCATGGTTTTGTTGCCAAAATAGGTGCTCAAAACAGGAAAGTTGTGTTATTCATGGATCACTGCCCTGCACACACAGCTGTGGAACTGCACAACATCACGTTAATGTTCTTTGCAGCAAATACTACCAGTGTTCTGCTTCCACTTGATCATGGAATATTTCAAAAAATGAAACATTATTTTTGGAGTATGCTTGTTAACTATCTCATATGATATGAAAAATACAAAAGGTCTTCACATTAATGTTTGGGTTGCAATCAGGACAGTTTGCAGTTTGCTGGGGGAAAAAATGAAACCTGGGCATGTGGCAGTGTGTTTCAGGTATGCAGGGTTTAAGAAGAACACACAAGCGGGTGAGTCTGGAATGGAACTGTGACACGAGTTCACTGTACTTGAAGAGCATGAAGAATGGATTGATGTTTCACATCATTTAAGATTTTCATGTAATTGCAACAATTACATTGACAATGATATGTGTGTGTTGGTATGTAATGAACTGTCTGACCATTTTATTAATAGTATACAATCTGGAGAAAAAGACATGCCTAGCTCAGATGATGAATGTGAAGGAAATGAGTCTATAGTGCTCCTATCATGCAAGGCAGTATTGGAAGCCCTGGAAGTTATAAACAATCTGTATTGGGCAACCAACATGTCTCCAGATGACTTTGGAAAATTTCATGACATCGAGCAATATTCTTTACAAGCTACTAAGAAAGTTACTAATCAATCAAATATAAATTTTTTTCCAGAAGTTTAATAATGTCAAAAGTTTGCAGAGGTAAATTGTTTGTGTAAAATATTGTAGGAAATTAAATATTCCTTTGTCAGTCTATTGGTTTATCTGATCTATGCTTGTCCTAAAGAATTTGGATGAAGTAATAACAGCAGATAGAAGCGGGTAATCAGGATTACCATGTAACAGTATGTTAAACCTACATATAAATTCGGCTTGATCAGAAATCCTACAGAAATAATTTATTGTACCTATAACATTGTGAGGATTTATGTGCACTGTGCGATGCTGTTGTTTCTAATTTTTTGAACTACCATATCTACAGTGTCGCTATTCTATAGTGATTTTTATGTGCAATACATTTATAAAAGCACTGAAGTTTTGGAATCTTTTTCAGTTTTATAGGATGCATTGTAATCTATAGAACAACTACGAAAACTGAAGTACTCATTATTATGAGTGTTTTTTGTAATTTAGCAACTATTGCTATAATGAGGTTCTGCTGTATTTAAGTTGTTGTTTGTTAAAACTGAGACTATATTTACAGAATAAAAAGATAACTGTCAACTAGTCTTGATTAGAATGCTATTTAAGTAGGTTAGGATGGTTGATTGTGAAGAATGTGTTGAGAATACAATTTTCAATTTTGGAAATAATTCCAGTATTCTAATTTTGAAGAAGGTAATAATTTTGAGTGTGAACTACCCTGTTTTTCTGTTGATTGACATCCTGAAATACAATACTATAACTGATATTCCTGTTAGAATGAATAATATTGCTGTAGTAGACCATTTGCAACAAAATCAATAAATAGATGATAAATCAAATTCTCAAAATGGAAAGTAATGTTGGCCATGAAATTTACAATGTTTTCATTTTCCAATAAAGATTATTCAACTTCTCATAAACAAGAATGACTAACAAAATAAATCTGTTTTAGAAGAGTACTTACATGACTTCCGTTAATTCACACGCAGTGGTGGAAAGTGCCTTGAACTTTGCTGGTCGATAAACACTTATTTGAAAGGTAGCCTTTAGGTTCAACTCATCAAAGCAGGGGAAAAGCCGGCGTGCATTTTTTGACTGCAGATCTGTGGCTAAATACCACCTGGAAAGAATTTAGAGAATTATATTGAATTGTCTTATCAATGAGAGATACTGTTTTATGGTCTGAAATACAAAAATACAGTATGCAGCAAAACAAAGGACACTGACATTTTTGCTCATCTGATGTCCACTTGTCCCTAGCAAAGAAGTATTTATTTATTGTATATGATAGTTTGACATATTGCAAATTCAGTGTTGTACTGATTTCTGCAGTTATGGTTATCACAAAAGAGGAGAAGGTATTTATCGTGGAACATTATTTCTAGTCATATGGAGTGGGGCGTCAGAATGGGGAAAGTTTGCTCCCAGTTAAAGAATAGTACAAGGAGTGATTTAATAAGGAGGCACCAAATAACAGAACAATATTAACTGTCATTGACAAGTTTCATCATACAGAATCAGCCTTATGTCAACAAAAGGATGCCCAAGAATCATCTCTGCAAACAAGAATCATGAATGACTTCTCCGACAGATATATCAGTTGCTAAAGCCTAGTCTATGATGAACATCATTAAAATTTAGTTTGAGTGACAAGTCTGTATGGTGGATGCTTAAAGAGCTCGGAAGATTTGAATACCATATTCACGTTACTCAACATCTAACAGAAAGGGATGAGTCAGCCTGATTACAGTATTGCAACTAAGTGTTGCAAATGATGTGTGAGGACCCAGATTTCTTCAGCAGCATATTGTTTTCAGATGAAAGCCATATTCACCTTGATGGTTACATCAACTGACAAACAACTTGTTATTTATGGTTTGAATGGCCTGACGTTACACAAAAACCATCACACATTGCATAGGTTACAATTCGGAACACTGTGCCCAGTCATAAAATATTGGGCTTTTATTTTCTTGAGGATACCACACAGAATCAAAAAACATTGGACCAGGTAATCTAGAGAGACCTCATTATTACCCCATATATGCAGGACTTTCACCCTTTTTTCATGGCAGAAACTTACCCCTCCAACAACAGCCCATACCGCAGGGGAATCACTAACTCTTCTGCGATGACACTTTGGAGATTGTCAGAATTCTCACAGAACTCCATTCCTGCACCCTTCCAGTTCCCTTGATCTCACAGTCCAAGCTGCCTTCATATGGGGCATGTTATAAACTTAATTCTGGTTGGTGCGTATTGAACTGAGATTACATATGATTTATTCAGGTAAAATTTTCCCAAAAGTGAATTGAATAGGTGGAAAAATTTTACCTGAATAAATCATATGGGGCATATTGAAAGAATCAGTTCACAAATTACGTGAGAAGATATAACTTTTGTGTCCTTACAGCAACTTTAGTTCTTCAACAAGTTCAATAACCTCCACAAATGTTATGAATAAAGTGTAGCACATGATGGTACACATTTTGAACACATACTGTACCAACAAAATTAAATATTTCAGTTTTGTTCCTTCTACTGCATATGGTAGACTTATTGAATCTCATGCTTCTGGTGTTATTGAACTAACATATTTTTCTTACTATATAGATATATTCCAAATTTGCTTCAAATAATTTGATATGCAAGTTGTATTAATTTTCTTCTTTCTATGTACTAGAAAATTGTATACGGTATCTTATGTAATCATGTATAATATATGGACAAGTATACCTGAATCTATGAAAAGTCAAATAAATTTTATTAATTACTAGCAAGGTACCCGTGCTTCGCTACGGTATTATACTGAAATTTGTAATTGAATGCTTATTGTTTTAGATATATAATCCGCCGAAATTCGCGGTCTGACACGTTTTCAGTGAGAATCCACCAATATTCCCGATCTGACTCGTTTTCTATTAGATTACGCCATGTTTCCTCCCATTTTTCAATCTTCCTTTCCAGCAATAGATTTCGTACTTCCCGGGCTAGGCTCAGGTATTCTTCCCGGTCAGTTGGGTCCGTAAATCTTTGCCAGACCGTATTTTATTTTAATCATTTTTAATCTGGATAAAATCCTTCAGGAGATCCGGCGTGGTGTCATATTGGGTGCCTTGGCGGCACTGAACCCGCGGCCGGACTGCATTCTAAGTCATTACCCGTCCAGGAGCCGTTTCCAGTGCGGTCCGCACATTTGACGACGGTCCGGAACATTATTATTATTATTATTATTATTATTATTATTATTATTATTATTAATAATAATGTTCTTCTTCTTCTTCTTCTTCTTCTTATTATTATTATTATGTGTTGCTGGGATGAATGATGACGGGGAGAACCGGAGTATCCGGAGAAAAACCTGTCCCGCCTCCGTTTTGTCCAGCACGAATGTCACATGGAGTGACCGGAATTTGAACCACGGAACCCCAGCTGTGAGAGGCCGGCGCGCTGCCGCCTGAGCAACGGAGGATCCTTATAAGTACATTAAGAACAGTAAAATCAATTGGTCTCACCTCCTTTTACACCCCACCGCCGTTAGTTTTTACTGCCAACCCCCCCCCCCACCCAAATTAAAAGAACGCGTGTTTCTTTATGTTTAAGGGAGATTCCAAACACCAATGTTCACGTCTATTACCTTCAGTTTTGAGATATAAGTATCCTCATAAATATAATTTACTTTTGTCACTTCATTTCAAACTACTCCCCCCCCTTAGTGAATTTTCCCGCAAAAAATACTTGTTTCTTTAATAGTGAAGGATCTTCTAAATACCAATTATCACGACTCTAACTTCTTCACTTTTTGATTTATGTGTCCTCATGAAAGGAATTCAACTCCTTTACACTCCCGCCCCCCAAGACGGTTTCTCCCCCAAAACGCGTTTTTCTTCGTTTTTAAAGGAGATCCAAATACGAATTTTCACGTCTGTAACAACTTTAGTTTTTATTAGATGTATATATTCTCATACAATTAAAGTCAATTAATTTTTCAATTCTTTCACCCCCTCCCCCCGCTTCATTGGATTTTCCGAGAATACATGTTTCTTTACTTTTAAAGCAGATTGCAAATATCAAATTTCACGTCTGTAACATCTTCATTTTTAAGATATCAGTAGCCTAATTAAAAGAATTCAACACCATGTTCAGTCACTTTCACCCCCGCTCCACCCAAGTGGTATTTCCGAAAAATAAAAATACAGGTTTCTTTAGGTTTAATAGAGATAAAAATACCATTTTTCACTTCTGTAACATGTTAAGTTTTTTTAGATATACTGTAAAAATTCTCATTTTAAAATTTCACCCTTTTTGGGTTCCCCTTAAATGGAGTTTCCAAAAACAAATCACCTATGTTTCTTTACATTTACAGGAGATTCCAAACACCCACTTTTTACGTCTGTAACATTTTACGTTTCCAAGATAATCTTTCAAAAATTTACCGCAATTTGTCACTTCTGTTTAACCGCCATTAATAGGATTTTCCAAAAACAAAAAAAATATGTGTTTCTTTATTTTTAAAGGAGATCCCATATACAAATTTTCAGTTCTGTAATATCTTCCGTTTCTGAGATATATGTATCCTCATTAAAGGCATTCAACCCATTTTTCACCCTTTTACACCCCTCCTATTGGGATTTACAGGAAACAAAAAAATACATGTTCTTTTATTTTTAGAGGAGATTCTAACTACCAATTTTTACATCTGTAAATTTTAAAGTTTTAAGATGTAGACACATTCATTTTAAAAAATTCACCCCCCTTTACACCCCTCAATATTTGGATTTTCCAAAAACGAAAAATTACGTGTTTCTTTACATTTAAAGTAGATCCCAAATACCAATTTTCAGGTCTGTAATATCTTCAGGTTCTGAAATATAAGTAGCCTCATTAAAGGCATTCAACCCATTATTCGCCCTTTTACACCCTTCCTATTGGGATTTTCCGAAAACAAAAGAATACGTGTTTCTTTATTTTTAAAGGAGATTCTATATACCAATTTTTACATCTATAAACTGTAACAGTTTTGAGATATAGATACACTCATTTTAAAAAATCACCCCCTTTTCACCCCCCCATTAACTGGATTTTCCAAAAACAAAAAAATACGTGTTTCTTTATTTTGAAAGGAGATCCCAAACACCAATTTTCAGGTCTGTAATATCCTCAGTTTCTGAAATATAAGTAGCCTCATCAAAGGCATACAACCCCTTTTTCACCCCTTTTCACCCCTCCTATTGCAATTTTCCGAAAACAAAAAAATAATTGTTTCTTTATGTTTAATGAAGATTCTAAATACCAATTTTTACATCTGCAAACTTTAAAAGTTTGGAGATATAGATTCACTCATTTAAAAAATTCACCCCCTTTTCACCCTCCCATTAATTGGATTTTCCAAAAACCAAAAAATACGTGTTTCTTTATTTTTAAAAGAGATTAAAAGTACCAATTTTCAGGTCTGTAATATCTTCAGTTTCTGAGATATAAGTACTGGTATCCTGATTAAGGGCATTCAACCCATTTTCCTCATTTTCACCCCTTTTCACCCCTCCTATTGGGATTTTCTGAAAACAAAAAAATACGTGTTTCCTTATTTTTAAAGAAGATTCTAAATACCAATTTTTACATCTGTAAACTTTTAAACTTTCGAGATATAGACACACTCATTTTAAAATTTCACCCCTCTTTTCACCCCCTTAGCGAAGGAATATCCAAAAATCCTCTCTTAGCGAGCACCTACATCTTAATATGAATATATTCCCAAAATTTCACTTCTTTACGTCCAGTAGTTTTGGCTCTGCGATGATGAATCAGTCAGTCAGTCAGTCAGTCAGTCAGTCAGTCAGTCAGTCAGGACAAGTTATTTTATATATATAGATTGAAAAGCTTCATCAAGTGGAAAGAAACAATAAAATCAAATGATCTTGCTGGTGATTGCCATGTTAGAATAGGGACTTGATCATTAATCACTGACTGTATATATATATAAACTGATTATTACATTTTAGTGTTTTACAGTTTGCTTTACATTGCACTGACATAGTTAGGTCTTATGGTAGCAATGGGATATGAAAGGGCTAAGAGTGGGAAGGAAGCAGCCATGGTCTTAATTAAGATACAGGCCCAGAATTTGCCTGGTGTGGAAATGGGAAACCACAGAAAACCATATTCAGGGCTATCAGCAGTGGGGTTCAAACCTGTCATCTCCTGAGTGCAAGCTCACAGCTGTGTGACCCTAACTGCACAGCCAACTGGCTCAGAGGGAAAACTTTAAAAGGGCAACTGATCCTCCTCCTTTCATAATCAGATGAATAATTCATCAAATTCAATTCAATAATCAATTATTATTATTGTTAACCCTCCAAGTGCTGATCATTTCACTCTTAAGTGCTGAGCATTCTTAAGGCAGCGTGCAGATACATTTAAAAAAAATTATAATAAATACAAATTTGTAACTACATATGGCATATTATATATCAAATTGTTCAGGAAGAATTAGAGAATAAGATAATTGTAGGATGTTTTACTTACAAGTATCCAGTAAAAGTATAATGAATAATTAATGATATTTTAAAAAAATCAAAAGATATTCCAATTTTTGAGGTTGGTCACAAGCACTACATTATATGAAATTAAATTCCAAGATATACAAAATGTGCCAAATTTCATTATAAGCACAATGATATATAATAATAGAAACTTCAATGAATAATAATAAAAAAGTCAGAGGCAAAAAGACTTGGAGAGAGCCTGTTGTGGTGGGTCATTAGGTCTAGATTTGCCCGATAGGGTTAGCACGTTTGGATTGTCTACATCACTACTTGACGCATAACTATAGTCATGGGTATCTAAATTAGGGTTATATTCTTCCCCACTTCCAGAAGAAAAGTCATCTAATGATAAATCATATCTGTATGTATGTGTATTAATGTATGATCGGTGAAAATAGTCAGTGATAGCAGTTCTTTTATTTTGTTAAATCCTTGTACCTACTTAAAAGAGTTCTAACATTTCAAACACTGATTTTTGTTTTCTATTTCATGCCAAAAGTTGTCAACTTATTATCTATCCACTTCAATTTCATTACTAGTGCTTTTTTTTAAAGATTCCTGTGGGATGTTCACCATTAACATTGAAGTCCCCATTGACCATTATCCTCCCAGGCAAACTCCTACTTTATAACATTGCCCATCTCCTGTTACACTCACTTGGGAGTAAGGAGAAGAGACTGTGTGGTATGTTCCAAGCTGTCAGTAGAGCGTTCACATGAAAGGACATAAGTAGACAAATAAGCTTCAGTGCAGCATCAAAAGTAAGAAAGATCAAAATATGAAGATAAAATTGGAATTCAAGAAACAAATTTGGGGCAAATATTCCTTTATAGGATGAAGAGTAAGGGATTGGAATAAATTATCAAGGGAAATGTTTGATAAATGTTGAAGTTCTTTGAAAAAGTTTAAGTAAAAGCTAGAAAAACAAGCAACAGGGAATCTGCCAACTTGGAGACAGCACTAAGTGCAGATCATTCACAACGGACGGACGGATGGGTGGGTGGGTGGGTGGGAGGGTGGGTGGCTGGATGGATGGATGGATGGACGGACGGACGGACGGACGGACGGATGGATGGATGGATGGATGGATGGATGGATGGATGGATGGATGGATGGATGGATGGATGGATGGATGGATGGATGGATGGATGGATGGATGGATGGATGGATGGATGGATGGATGGATGGATGGATTGATTTTGGAGACATTGTTAGTATTGTTGATATCAAATCAATCAATCAACATTGAGCTGCATTTAGGTCAGTCACCCAGGTGGCAGATTCGCTATCTGTTGTTTTCCTAGCCTTTTCTTAAATGATTGAAAATAATTTGGAAATTTATTGAACATCTCCCTTGGTAAATTATTACAATCCCTAACTCCTCTACCTATAAACAAATATTTTCCCCAATTTGTTCTCCTGAATTCCAACTTTATTTTCATATTGTGATCTTTCCTACTTTTAAAAACACCACTCAAACTTATTTGTCTACTAATGTCATTCCACACCATATCTCCACTGACAGCTTGGAACATACATTAATCGTGCAGCTCGTCTCCTTTTTTCTAAGTCTTCCCAGCCCAAACTTTGCAACAATTTTTTAATGTTACTCGTTTGTCAGATATCACCCAGAACAAATTGAGCTACTTTTATTTGGATTTTTTCCAGTTCTCAAATCAAATAATCCTGGTGAGCGTCACACACACTGGAACTAGTTGGGGTCTTACCAGAGATTTATATGCCCTCTCCTTTACATCCTTACTACAACTTCTAAATATTATCATAATCATGTGCAATTCTGTACCCTTTATTTACAATCCCATTTATGTTATTATCCCAATAAAGATCTTTCCTTATATTAACACTTAGATACCTACAATGATCCCCAAAAGGAACTCTCACCCCATCAATGCAGTAATTAAAACTGAGAGGACTTTTCTTATTTGTGAAACTCACAACCTGACTTTTAAGCCCGTTTAACATCATACTATTGCCTACTGTCCATCTCACAACATTATCAAGGTCATTTTGCAGTTGCTCACAATCTTGTGACTTATTTATTACACTGTACAGAAAAAAAGCCTTATCTCTGATTACACTTACTCATATCATTGATATATATAAGAAAACATGAAGGTTCAATAATACTGCCATGAAGAATTCCCCTCTTAATTACTACATGGTCAGGTAATGATTCGCATACTCTAATTCTCTGAGTTCTGTTTTCTAGAAATATAGCCACCCATTCAATCACTCTTTTGTCTAGTCCAATTGCACTCATTTTTGTCAGTAGTCTCCCGTGATCTACCCTATCAAATGCCTTAGATACGACAATTGTGATACAGTCCATTTGACCTTCTGAATCCAAGATATCTACTATATCTTGCTGAAAACATGAAATTATATTAATTATATGAAAATTTTATTAATCTTTTCCTTGCTTTCTTGAAAGTGATTCATCTTTTGGCATCATGTATAACACTTGGACAGTAAGAATCTATTTTAAAAAACAGTTATATTGAAGTGAGAATAATTAACGAAATCAAATTATATCTTTTGTGATGGGTGATGTCAGTATTTAGTGTACCTTAGCATTCAATACTGATAATATAATTCTCATTGATTATCACATTTTACTACACACCAAATATTAAAAGGGGAACAGAATCTTTTTTTTTTTTTTTTTTTTTTTTTTTTTTTTTTTTTTTTTCATATGGATATTTCACAGAACTTTCAAATTCACTTTCAGGCCAAGATTGGATTTATGAGTTTACAAATAAAAATACTGTAAGACTCTATGAATGTGAAAAGAGTGTATCAAAATAAGTTACCAATGTAAGTAGAGTAATGCACTACACCACATCTTTTTTTTTTCTCATGCTTGAGCAAAAATGCTGTTGAAGTCTAAGTATATCATACACTGTAGGAAGAAAAAGTTTACCTGGGCTCTTCAGTCTCATTGTCATCATAATTCACACGATAGAAGGGTCCTGTTTCTCCAGTGGTTAGATTTCCATGAAACTTCAATTTTAAAACATATATAACTCCTTTCTCGAGCTCTTGATCAAGAATTATCTCACACCAGTCCCTGTATAGATATCGCCTCATCTTGGAAATTTTTATTAAGTGATGTTCTGTTGTATCTGAAATTCTAAAATAAATAAATTACCAAACTAATTCATTAAATGAATAATAAAACATTTTATCCATGATTACAGTTGAGCTTCTATTACTGTATTTACAATATTCATCAGAAAAGACATACAGTGATTCTAAATTAATTATTGTCTGGCTCCATGGCTAAATGGTTAGCGTGCTGGCCTTTGGTCACAGGGGTCCCAGGTTCAATTCCCGGCATGGTCGGGAATTTTAACCTTAATTGGTTAATTTCGCTGGCACGGGGGCTGGATGTCAAATCAAAAGACCTGCATCTGGCAAGCCAAACTTGTCTTTGGACACTCCCAGCACTAAAAGCCATACACCATTTCATTTCAATTAATTATCATTACAAGAATTGACAATAAAATGTTCCTTCCAAAGAAGGAGAGGAAGCGAACGTCCCCATAACACTTGAAGCATTACCTCTATGGATAGCAATAACGATGTGCTTCTGGAGATACTGAGTAGCTCAGGAATCATCTGTGATGTCCTGTAGTAGTTTCCTGATTTTAGAGATGAGGTTCTTAGCTTTGAAACACCATGGCCCAATAGTAATAGCAAAGAACATGTAATTGTCGACAATGGATCTATATTTATTCCTTTTTAAAAGAACGGCTGCTTCTGCTGCTGGCCCATCTACTTTACAGGTGGTTGGTAAATGTGTAGCTGCAACAGTATCCATGAAAGTTGCATCCCACATTAATGATTTCCGTTCTTCCAAGGTACGACTGATACCGCATCAGGATGTTTACCATCGGACTGACTGGTTCCTATAGGTTCAAAAATACAGTAGCTGGAATTCCCACAGATGTCAAGGCTATTTTGATTAGGCCATTCAAGAAAAAGTGTCCGGAAAACTTTCCAGAGCTTCTAGGGCAACTTAAACCATGGTGTCATAGTTGATCCACAATGGCATCACAGATGCAGATATGCTGTTGACATAGTTCACAACCCAAGCGTAAGGCTACTGCAATCTGGAAAGATGTGTTATCCATAAATGTTCCTATATTGGTTGAAGGAATGTCTGTAAGCCAGGAGCTTGCCTCCTTCTCTTGGGCTGTGTGAAAACTTTCCTGGTCTACAGCTGTATCATGGGACAAAACCAGTGTTTTATCGATCTGTGCAGTGTTGATCATAACCCAGTTTATCTAGACATCTAGATGTGATGAAGGAAACTGAGATTTTGTAATGTATTTTTAAAAACATTGAGTGCGCTGGTAACATCAGTGTAAGGACACATAGATGTATACTCTCTGGAGAGAACAGCTCTTCTTCTCATTGGGACTTTCATTGTAATGAACAGATATGCCATGCTGTGCAGCAGATACATGTTAAATAAAGTATGTTAAGTATTGAATATATAAATTGGTAGAGAGTTCAGAATATAACAGTTGGCGATGAGTATGGGATATATAAATAAGTATTGCTGCCATCCCACACAGTACTATCAATTGAACACCGAAAATATATACCGCTGTTTTGACACAAATAATTTGGTTACGCTCAGGAAAATAGATGCAGAACAATTTGCTAAACTATCAGATGCATTCAACCAACAACAACAAACCCTGCTTACTCAGTTTATAACAACATTCCAAAGAGAATCGGGAAGAGAAGTCTCACATTCTGGTGACTGTTCAAGCATACAACCATTTGAAAATTTTTATTCTTGGAAGGAAAAATTTGCATGCTATATGCAGAGGTTTGAGAATTACGTAGGGATGAAGAATATCATAGACAAGGCAAAGAAAGTGCAGCTACTATGCATCTCTATAGGTTCTGTGTATTACAATAGTCTCCCTGGGTTTCTAGGCCCTGAAAAATCGAACAGAACTCAGTCATTCACAGATCTGGTTGAACTGTTCACCCAAATGCTTGTTCCAAAGAAAAGTGCCATGGTTTCTCCACATTATTTTTTAAATGTCTATCAGAAAGAGGGACAGTCTATCACCGATTGTGTCACAACTCCTCAACACAATTTAGCTGAGTGCGAATTCACAGTCAAGTGCCAATGTCAACATAGAGTTTTAATTTTGGATGTGTTTCTAAGAGCCAAGTTCATAGGGGTTTTACAGCATGATTGGTTATGAGAACAGGTACTGCAATTTAATGCCACCACTTTTGATGAAATTCTAGCTAAGGCAACATTATTGGAAATGTCTAGCAGGGAATTAACCAGACAAGCCTCTTTGTCAGCATCTGAATTCGACAACAGCGATACATATAAGGTTACTGCTGGCTCAGATCACCGTTCTTGGTGAGATCACAGTTTTCGTTATCATTCTCCGAGCTCTAGTTACAGCAAGAGTAACCATTTGTTGAGCCCTGACCATCCCTGCAACACACATTCATCGAATCAAAGTATCTGATATGGTCAATGTTGTCTCTCTAGTGGAAGGACCAGACCTGATTTCAGAAGATTAGGAATTGATAACCTCTGTTTCCGATGTGCTAACCCGAATCATCGTGTGTCAGAATGCCGAGTCAGTAGATATGTTATTAGATGTGAATTTTGTGAAAGAGGCCATCTTGCCAAGGTGTGCATCACCAGCCTAATGCAAAATTCCAAATCCAAAGCAAATAGTTCCAGCTCAACTAAGTCAATTTCAGTTATCCAATATGATGCCCAGGATCATTCATACGGTGTGTGTAAAGCAGAACCTACTTTTTCTCCATCACATGTAGAATTATTTGAAGTTACTCCTGACTCTGATAAATATATAGTTACTGTATCACTAAACAACAAGACACAGTGTTTTGAAGTTGAATCTGGTGCATGTTTTACTGTGCTTCCTGAAGATGCATTTGATAAACTGGATCTAGGTTTACCCTTATAACAATCTAAAATTGCCTTTCATTCATATTCAGGCAATATCATCACACCTATGGGAAAGGTAACAGTCTCAGCTGTATATAAAGACAAAGAAATCCAAGATGGTAAATATATTGTCCCTAAGGGCTATTCGGCATTACTTGGAAGACTGTGGATTAGGAGACTTAGTAATGAATTAAAGGAAATAGATACACTAACAAGTACCTCCACAATTTTGTTGCTAAACTATACATTTGCTTCTCATGTATTTCCAGCAAGCATTGTCTCAGATAATGCAGCTATTTCTCAAAGCAGTGAATTTTGCACCTATTGTTCAACAAATGGAATTTTTTAAAAATTCAATGCGCCTGGTCACCCAGCCACTAACAGCTTAGCAGAATGACAAGTTCAAATATTGAAGAATCATCTCCATTCGGGCTCAGATGATAATGTCCCAATCTATGAGAAAATACATAATATTCTGTTTCTATACCATGCTACACCCCTTGCATGTGGAAAGTCACCAGCAGAGCTGTACCTGAACCAAAAAATGAGGATTTGCCTTGATGCTTTCTTCCCTATCCGACCTCAACCTTCATTATCCGTAGCCAAACCAGGACGATCGTTTCAAGTGGGGGAAAGAATCCATGTGCACTTCTTTTGCAATAACAAGTACACTTGGAAATTTGGCAAAGTTGTAAAGAAGTATGGTCAGCGACACTACCTAGTTATTTTGGATAAATCAGGAAGGACACTGAAACAACATATTGACCAACTGTGTGGTTCACTGATTCAACCTAAATCAGTTATATTTGAACCAACACAGTCATACGATGAGCCTAGAGCTCTAAACTGCCATGTCTCGGTTAATTCTGATTGACAGTATCACTATGCCAAGATCCGGCTGTTCCAGTAGAAAATCCACTAACTCCTGGTATGGAAGTGACACCACAACAGAATTCTAATGTTCCAGCAAATGTACGTGTCCAGAGTAGATCATCGAGACATTCTCGACTGCCTGTGTGTTTTTGTGATATTATTTTGTGAACCACTTCAGATACCTAACTTTTTTTCTTCTCTACTGTTCTGTAAAAAGTGAAGTTTCTTTTTCAAATTGCATAGTTTATCTGTACTTCCTCTTATTTAATTAGTCTATATTCCTTATCTGATATGTTCATAGATTCAAAGTGTTTGTTTAAAATTCAGTGTGTAACACGAATCTTAGTGAGCTGGTAACATCAACGTAAGGACACATAGATGTATACTCACTGGAGAGAACAGCTCTTCTTCACATTGTAATGATTAGATACATCATGCTGTGCAGCAGATGTGTGTCCAAGTTAAGTAAATTATGTTAAGTATTGAATATATATATATTTGGTAGAGTGTTCAGAACATAACAGATTTGTTTATAGTTGACCATTCCTGGAGAACTTATGGCAAATGGCACACCTCAACTTCATCACTGTGGAAAGAAATTTGTGACTTGATAAAGTCAAGAGTTCCATAAGCCGAAGCAATAAAAGCCGATAAGGATATGTCAGTTGTTCTACTAATACCAAAGCCCATCGAATCTTATGAGCAAACTTGCCAAGGTACAATTGTCTATATTGAAATTTTGAAAATAGATTCAAGGCAATTTCTCTGTACACCATCAGCTTCCATGAGAAGTGGAGGAAACAACCACACTGGTGCAGTCCACATAAAGAACATTAATTTTGGAATTGCAAAACAATAAAATAATATACATATATATTTAATTTGTAAAAATAATGGCCAATATACTGTGGCAGTATCAGCCATTTCATTTTAAGATGTTGGGGGAAGCAAGTTTGCCCTGCTCCAGTTGCGAGTGATGTCACCAAGTTAGTGGCCCCACCTGTTTGCTGCACAGCCAACCGGTCAGGATTGAGAGAGGAGTGCAAGACCAGGGCCCCTGACATCTCCATGAATGCCTCTGGCCACAGCTGGAAACCTCCAGATAATTGCAGTGGGGGGGAGGGCGAAAGTGTTCTGGATGTATCCAGCTTCTGGAGTGTTCTGGAGCCACTGGCCTCCCTATTTAAGAAAGGCCAGAGGAAGTTGGAGTGGAGTTCAGTCAGAGAATTAATGCTGTTGAGGGAGGTTGAGGGAGTGCTGCGTGCGAGCATCGGATGGAGTACTGTCTGTGTGAGTACTCCCATAGTGTTCACAGTCAGTTCAGTTTGAATTGTGGTTCAGTCTGAGTTGAATACCTTCTCGTGCCACTTGAAACTCGATGGTTCTATTCTCTGCGCATCTCTAATTAATTTTTATTTGGCCTGGTGGCTCACCAACTCTAATTTTGCTGCATCGCCGAATCCAAAAAACATATAAGGCTGACACCAAGATGGAAGTCGGCCTCCCCATTCTATATGTCTGTCTCACCAGGAATGTCAATCCAGCTATCCCCGAAGATGAAATTGAAGCAGAACTCCACACGATTGGCATCCATCATGCCATACGATCTTCCGCCGGCCCAGGACCATCAACTGATGTGCTACTCTATACTCCATCTGCAGATGACTTCTGGAATGCTGTTGATAATGGCGTTTATATCTATGGCAGGCTTCATTGAGTAGAAGAAGTTCCAGTAACAACTACATCAGCCCAGCCAACTGCCTAACCACAGCCGAGCCTACAACTACGCCATCACAGGGACTACCACAACTACAGACTTTGTCAAATTTCTACACCCCTCCCATTACCACCACCTACACCACCACGACCACGACCGTCACATCGACCACTCCGACATCTACCCTCACTATTTCACAGATCCCTGTTACAACAGTTGTCACATTCCCCCCACCATCACTAATGACCTCTTCACTCCTCCCTTTCCCCATCCCTTCACAACCTCAACATCAATATGTACTTCCTGGAACATCAAATATGACAGTCGGCGCACCGCCTTCGCCATCTTCACCCAGAACAGCAGCCTCTGCAACATCATCGACCTTGCAGGCATCACCAACTTCTCACAGAATGTCCAGCTGTGTCATTCGTGGACCCGGCTCTCTCCTAAGGGACCATATTTCATCAACTGCAAGCTAAAGACATCCCAGTTCGCAGAGTCTTCCGCATCAAGGATGCATCAGGGCCCACATTTATGGTACGCATCCACGTCCCAAGCGCTGCAAATGTTCAACACCTCATCGACCACGGAGCTTACATATATGGCCAACATTATAGAGTAGAACCGTCCATCTCCCCCCCCCCCCCCCTCCTAATTCTGTAAGACATCCAGCCAACAATTCTCACCGCCGCCCCCAGGCAGCCAACTTCTCACCTTGTCAATCTGTCAGTCCACCTCCTCACCCATATAGTTTCTTTCCTTAGCCATCTCTGACACTGGAAATAATCCGGTACCTAACATCTTCCTTTCATAATCTCACTACGTCCTTGCAACTCCTCACCTTTCAATACTATCCTAATACTCCTCTTTAAACCTCAATCCTAGCGAATATCTCCTAAAATTCACATCTCTGTAGCCCAGTGGCCCCATATTTCCCTCTCATTAAATTTCACACATCGCCCTTCCCACTCTACTCATTCCTCATATCACACAGTTCTTTTCGCTTCCCATGGCCCGCGAGAGTGTGACATGCTCTAAGGGGACCGCCCCGCCCTCTGGGCGGGGAATGAAAACATTTTTGTCATCGTCGTTGAGTTGAGTAGTCAGTGCAACAAGGGCAGTTCTGTCTGTGAAGTGAGTGTTTGTTCTTTCTGTTGCCAAGGAAGCGAGTCTCTCATGTCCAGCTGCTGTGAGTGAACATGTGTGTCACCAGTGCAGCATGAGAGAAGTTAGCAAGGGACAGTGAATGAAGTCTACTGTGAGTGTGAGTACATTGGACGATATACAGCACTGTGAGACTGTGCTGCATGAGCTGTGAACCAATGAAATGAATTTCATTTCGGTTCCATATTGACGATTATGTTAAATAAATTGAAAAACTAGTATAATTGTTCCACCTAGTCAATACATTTAAATTTATTCACAATTCAAGATCACAAAAACATCACATTAATAGTAACTGTACATGTTTTGGCCTCATTAGGTCATCTTCAGCTGCAGAGAAATAACATTGGCTTAGAATTTAGCTGTGAACCAAGTCGCTATGATAACATACTGCGAGAATAATTGTGGAACATACTTAGACAATAAGTGACAGTAGTGGAGAGTGACTGTTTTAGTTTGTAACTGGTAGTGTGACCAATTAATGTTACTGAGTAGTGAGAACTCTTCATTTTTCAGTTTGAATAAAATTAAAGATTCTGAAGACTGAAGTTCATGAGGTGTGATTCCTCACTTAAAGGATACAAAGAGAGAGAGGAAGTAGTAAAATGGACAAACAAACTGCTTTTGTTTCTCCACCTCCAACTTCCATTAAGAATTAATAAGCAAGATTAACTTGAGTCAACAAACTGGGTAACATATTGATTGATCAATCAATCAACTGATCAAACAATCAATAAATCAATTAATAAACCAATCAGTCATCACTGATCTGCATTTAGGGCAGTTGCCCGCGTGGAAGATTCCTTGTCAGTTGTTTACCTAGTCTTTCCTCAAATAACATCAATAAACTTGGAAGTTTATTGAATATCTCCCTTAGAAAATTAATCCAATTCCTAACTCCTCTCCTTTAAACACATATCTGCCTCAATTTGCTTTTTTGAATTCCAACTTCATCTTCCTACTAGCAAGATACCTGTGCTTCACCACGGCTTTAAAATGAAAGTTATTATTCAAAGTTTTACATTTTGGAGAGTCCACTGTCAGCTGAACCTGTAAAATACGTCCTCAGTTCGTATGTCAAATGGTTTTGGTGGAATGATTATTTTATAATCTACCACTCACTTGAATCCTGTACAGAAGAATTTGAATGTTTTAAACCACTTCTGACCAACCTGTGAAATTTTGATTTTGTATGTCAAACAGTAATGGAGGAATGAATACTTTTTTTAAGGGGTGAATGTTTCAAAATTTTTATTTACATCTAGGATATAGAAGACAACCCTTCATTAAAAAAAGTTATGTTTGTGCCTGAAACGGTTTTGGAAGAATGGATATTGTGTTTTTGAGAGTCATCTACCATCTAAACCTCATAGGAGAGAAATGTTTTGAAGTATACGGTATTTTACACCTAGGACATAAAAGAAGACCTTTCTCGTAAAATTACAACTTTATATGCCAAACAGGTTTGGTGGATGAATAATTTAATTCATGGAGCTAAGCTCATTTGACACTTTAGCGATGGAACGTTTAAAAATATTTCCTATTTCAGACCTAGGATTTAAAATATATACCACTATTTGGAATTTTGTCTTCATACGTTAAACCATTTCGGAGGAAGGAATTAATATATTTGTTTTTGGATATTAACCCCATTTAACTCTCTGAGGGGTTAAATTTGTTTCAAACCTTCTGTTATTTAAAAAGATATCATTTAACATTTTAACTTCGTAATTAAAACGGTTTATTATAAACGTATATTTTTGTCATCATTCCTCATCCCTCAGTCAAAACCCCTTAGCAGTGCATTTTTTTAAGTCCACTTCTTATTTGTATCATCATAAAAAGAATTCAACTCCTTTTAACCCCCTTCAATTGTTT
Source organism: Anabrus simplex (assembly GCF_040414725.1). Lineage (NCBI taxonomy): Eukaryota > Metazoa > Arthropoda > Insecta > Orthoptera > Tettigoniidae > Anabrus > Anabrus simplex. Next base: position 181,156,375 of record NC_090265.1, read on the forward strand.
CCCTCCCCCTCCAAATACCAATTTTCACATCCATAACATCCTTCATTTTTGTGATATAAGTATCCTCACACAAAGAATTAAACTAATTTTTCAGTTCATTTATCCACCCTTAATTGGATTTTCCAAAAACAAAAGAATGTGTATTTCTTTATTTTTAAAAACGATTTCAAATACAAACTTTCATGTCCGTAACATCTTCAGTTTCTGAGATAAAAGTATCCTCATGAAAGGAATCCAACCCCTTTTCATTCCTTTTTACACCCCCTTTAAGTGGATTTTACAAAAACAAAAAAATATGTGTTTATTTTTAAAGGAGATTTCAAATACCAATTTTCACATCTGTAACATCTTCAGATTTTGAGATACCAGTATCCTAATAAAAATGTTGGGGAAATAAATGCACATTTTATATACAAAGCCAACACCGGCAATATGATTTCACGGAGGCATTTTCTAAAGGAACTGGCCAAGACACTCGCCACACCTCATCTGATGAAACGTGCTTCACTCACAAATTTATTAATAATTTTGCGACAGAAAATCAAGAACATCACTGGAGAAGACCTTCCATGCACAAACAAGGCAGAAACACCTAGAGCAGGTAAACCAAGGTGTGCCTACTGTCCTACAAGAAAGAACAGGTTCTCGAATAGCCGTTGTGATTCTTGTCAACATCCAATTTGCAACGAACACACAGGACCAACAAAGTTGGTTTGCAGTGAGTGTTTTCGTGGCCAGGAAGACGGTGATAAGTAGGTTTGCGCGATCTCAAACTGTTGTTTTTTTGTGTGTAAAGATTTTTTAATTGTTATATATGTTAATGGACTGTTTCTAGCATATGATATTGTCAGTGACTTGTAAGCTGGAGAAGGTAGTACATGATTTGAAAATTTATGTCTGTACAATGCGTGGCCAGGAAGACAGTGATGAGTAAGTTTGCGTGATCTAAAACTGTTGTATTTTTTGTGTCAATATTTTTTGTCATAAATGTTATTGGACTGTTTCTATGCATATGATATATTCAGTGACATGTAAGCTTGAGGAAGTAGTTCATGATTTGAAAATTTGTATTTGTTTGTACAGTGTGTGCAAATTTTCTAAACTGTTATTCATTGGGCTAACTTATGTATGAGCTATGAATCATAATATCAGTGGTGAAGAAACTAATTTGAAAGAACACCTTTCTACACAAATTTGGATATGTATTTTATTTGGTATGTACTTCTTATGAATCTTTCTATATATATAAAATTGGATGTTGGTATATTTGAGATTAATAGATTCAAAAACTACTGGAGTGATTCTGCTGAAAATTTTACAATTTGTTCTGATTACATCTGAAAGGGTTTATGAAGTGGTATGAACGAAATCAGATAGGTAGTTTTATTATTACTGTATGAGTAATTTTATGTAATTTTATTCAGTTGCAAAGCCGCCCCAAGATTGGATTGACTTATGGACAGATTGTCACTAGGCAACAGCAGCTTATGCTATATCATGACAGTCTGGTAATAAATGCTGTATACAGGAGGATGGGAACATACCCCCATGTTTTATAAAGTATTTTTCTTGATAGGACGTTCATTCTTATGCCTGTTATTTGGAAATAGCAATCCAACATGCCGTAATCGAGATGTACTCTCATGACATAGAACCAACTTTGATAGGTATGCCCTGTTTGAAGAATGAAGCTGTGAATTAGATGTGTAAAATATTTAAACCTTCAAGCGGTAATGATGGAATAAATCGTCATAGCCACATGGCTTCCAAAGTGGCCATGACAGCATATTCTGTATCATAATGTATATGTCTTTCGGCGATGGGTATGACGACTTATTCTGTCGTAGGATGTGAGATCACTTTCCTTTTTGTGTGTATGTTAGTTTTGGGCTTTGCCTACAGCAGCACTCTCTGAAAATCACGCAGCACTCTCTGAAAACCACGTGACCAGGCAAAATGCTTTTGTTCCGCGCCCAGCTGACAGCCAGCCAGCAGCGGCCACCAGGCTGCTGAGAGCGGTAGATATTGCATTATGGCAGGTACAAGCAGAGTTCAGAAACCTCTGCGAGAAGAAGAACTCTTTGATTTATTACACAATGACAATTCAGAGAGTGATGTGTCATCTGATAGTGAGACTAGTGTTAAAATGTCAGGAGATAACAAATGCAATGGTGAAAGTGACTCAAGTGAACGTGACAGTAGTACTAGCGGTAATATTTAGCTCAGTATAGGGTCTGAATGGCCGAGATTTACATTTTCAGCACAATCTGGACTAAATGTACAAATTAAAGACGTAAATAATCTGCTAGAATATTGTCAATTGAGCCGCTGAGAGCCAAAGTAGCCTAAGTCAAGAAATGTCAGTTTTTGAGTTATACTGCTCAGTGCACTTATAACGCATGAAAATCTGTTGTGAAGAAGTGGTATAACGATAACTCCCATGGGAGACGCTTCAGAGCGCTAGATGCATTCTTCCCATCACGTCAGAGTGGAGCGCATTTACAGGAATAGTGGTATAAGTCAAGCATCACGGCCATGTGGTTGTGTTGTTCTGTGTTCATTATCATTGTTATTTATGTTCTAAAATCAAAAAGTCCTTGTAACTGTGCTAGTAAGTATCGGTATTGTTTTCTTTATTTAGATTTTAAATATTCAGGTGTTATTAAATTTCAAAAATCTTTATAAGGGAAAGCTGCTCTGCATGTTGAAATTCTAGATTGTAAAGAACTTGAGAAATGAAATCCAAGTGGTTGACCATAAGTTCATGCTATCAGGAGACTCCTTTCTTCCACACGATTGGGATTTCGGAGTTATCGAGAGAAAATCAAGAGCTGCTCAATTTTCACTCTGGATGATTGGTGTAATACCATTCAAAAGACAAGGAGAAAACAACCCTTTGCCATTTATAGAATAGCTCTGAATGACTTTGTCTCAACAAAAGACATAGAGAAAAGTCTAACATTTAGAAAGATGAACACGGAAAATGAATAGTTCAGTTGGCTTCATGTTCGATGGCTTCATTTTCAGAAAGACTCTCTCATCTCATTCTCTACAAGGAATATCTTGATGAAGGAATCCCTTTCAAAACTTTGGACATTACTCCTTCACATCGTGTTCGTGGCCGTCCTCGTTTGTCTGGTGTTCAACTCAACCCTCTCAACAACACTGTGCGACCTGTCACCGAGAGACATGATGACACTTCTCCCATACATCCCTCTGGTACACCACACTTTCTTCAATCAACTGACAACTGTAAATTCAGCTGGGGA